>NW_026057578.1:65387642-65655139 GCF_023721935.1 Panthera uncia
CCCTCCCCCCCCCCCCCCCCCCGTTCATGCTCTGTCTCAAAAATAAATAAACATTAAACAAACAAACAAACAAAAAAAGTGCCTGCCACTTAGCAGTGTATCAAGTGCCTACTAAGTGTAACACTCTGAGAATTCAGGGTAAACAGGGGGCTTGATTCACTGCAGACTCAATTCTTTTTTCCCTCGAGTTCCTGGCGGAAGCGCTCTAACCACGGAATTTTTCAGGCAGGCGCGGGAAGGTGTTTCTCCGCAAGGGCCGCTTTCCCCGGCCCTTGGGTTAGCCCTCTGCACCCCGGCCACTAATGCCCACGCGGTGCGTGCTCTCCCCCAGCTCACGGCCCCGCCACCGCCCTTCCACAGAGGGCTGGCTTTCCCGAAGCGGCGGCTCCGAGGCTGCCGTCGGCTACCGGCCCGAGCGTTCCTGCCTCGACCAGCCACGGAGGGAGGGCAGCAGGCCTGTTGCCATTCTTGCCCTGGGTGCGGGGGCCCCGCGCGGCCTGCCAGCCCCTCCTCTCCTCACGTCGCCTGGCGCCCCGAGGGGGCGGGGCAGGTCGCGCACGGGCCGCTACGCCTCTTGCGCCCGCCCCAGCGCCTGTCGATTGGCCGCTGGGGCCAGTGTTCCTCCTGCGCAGCGCACCTCCCCCCAGATTTCCCGCCAGCAGTCGCCGCGCGGTTAATTCCGAGCTTCTAGGCGCTGGGTCCGACCGAGCGGTTGGGCCTTGTCGGCCGTCGCTATGTCGCGACAGAGCACGCTGTACAGCTTCTTCCCCAAGTCTCCAGCGCTGAATAATGCTAACAAGGCCTCGGTCAGGGCCTCAGGTGAAGGCGGTGGTGCCGCCGCTGCTACCCGGGCCTCCGCTTCTCCCGGCGGGGATGCGGCCTGGAGCGAGGCCGAGCCTGGGCCCCTAGCGGGCTCTGCGTCGCCACCCGAGGCGAGGAACATCAATGGAGGGCTGCGGAAGTCGGCCGCGCCCGCGGCCCCCCACAGGTAGCGCGGTGTGTGTGTGGGGGGGGGGGGCGAGGGCGGGGGCACAGCGGCGGGGCGCAGGGAGCCTGGGGAAGGGAGGCTTGCTTTGGAGGATTGCGGGGTGCGTAGCCAGGCCTTGGGTTCGGAGGAGGTGGGGCTGTATACTTGGCTTGAAACAGTGCAGGGGTTGAGTTCGTAGCCTTGGCGTTAGGGGGCGTAGATTGTAAACAGGGCAGCAGGAAATTGGCTGCAGGAAGAAGGGGGGGGGGGGGGGGGGGGGGCGGACTTCGTGGGAAGAGATGCGTTCCGCCGGGGGGGGGGGGGCGGGGGGGGGGGGGGGGGAGATGGTAGGCGGGGCGGGAGGAAGGGGGGGGGGGGGGGGGGGGGGGGGGGGGAGGAGACGTGCAGACTTCGTAGGAAGAGATGCGTTCCGCCAGGTGGGAGGCCGCGGTAGAGATGGAGTGCAAACTGGTTGGGGTAGCGAGAAGAAAGGGGAGATGGGAGCGTTGGGGGTGGGGCGGGAAGAGAAGGGAGCTTTGCAAGCTCCTTGCGGGGTGCGCACCCAGGGCGGGGGAGGGGGTGGTGTTTGCCTGCGGCGGGGGAGGGGTGGCGGGAAAGAGGAATGTCTGCGGGGAGGATGAACGCTTGCAGCCCAGAGGTTGTGGGGGGGGCGGCAGTGACTGGGATTCGAGGAGGAGGTTCCTCCTTCAGAGCTGGGATAGTGATCTGGGGGCCATTAGACGTTCGGGGAACACACTTTGATGCTTGACTTGAGCCTTGGACGCCTAGACTGTGGGGGCGATGGGCCCTCGGCCTGCTTGTGTGGGCTGTTGGGGAGGTGGGAGTGGGGGTGGGCCACGAGCTGTGTGCGTCGGGGGTGTATCACGTCGCAGACCGAGGGGTCCGATTGGTCGGAAGGAGAATTGCAGGGCGGGGTGGGGCGGGGCAGGGGGGGGGGAGCAGAAAGTGCTGGGATCCGGCTGGGTCATCCCATAGGTAGGCCGAACATGCACCAACAAATGGAGAATTTAGAAGCCGTGTTAATTTTGACACACGTGGTGGAAGTGTCGTGTGGAGTTGAAAAAGATGTTATGATACAGTGTCTCTTTTGTTGACGATTCCATGGGAGGAGGGGGCACTGTAATTTTTTCGCAGTTGAGAGTGAGCTTGGAAAGGCCTTGAGCTGGCCCTGGACAGGGATATACCGCCACGATTGTGGGGAATCCGGCCGGGAGGTGTCCTAGCTCTCCTAGCAGTTCGGTGCTGTTCCACGGCTTGGTTGGCCTTTTGTAGGAGAAGCGGCGACATTTTGAAAAGCTTGTATTTGCTGTATCCCAGGTATTGTATTAGGCACAAAATGTAATGCTAGCCGTTTGAAAGGATGAAGAAATAGAGGTTAAGAAAAAAAAACAAAACCCAACTCATTCAAGATTGAAGTGTTAGTGGTTCTGAGTAATCCCAATGTCTTTAGTTTTAGGTGTCCTACAGATTGTGAAGTCCAAGTGTAAATTATAGTGTTACCTTCCTTTAAGCGACCCTTTCAGGCAGTGAGTTTATGTAGTTGTGTGAAGAGTAGTAGGGTATGCCTCTGGCTTAAAGATTATTTGGGGCTCTTTTTTTTTCTTTTTCTTTTTTTTTTTTTTTTCAATATATGAGATTTATTGTCAAAATTCTTTTTTCTTTTTAAGTTTATTTATATTGGGAGAAAGAGCGAGTGTTCGAGCGGAGAAGGGGCAGCGGGAGTCTGTCCTAAGCTGCACTGAGCCCGATCATGACCTGAGCCGAAGTCAAGAGCTCAACTGATGAGCCACCCAGGCGCCCCTTGAGCTTTCTTTTTGAGAAACAGCAGACACTAGAGCAGTTCTTGAAAAGGGTACTTTACTCATCAATTTACATTTATAAGGGAAACCTCCATTTGTAAAGATGTCTCCTGCTTTGAACCAGGAAGAGGAAAGATAACTAAAAGTGGATAAAACGTTTCTAATGGAGATGGTTCTGACTTAAATCTGCATAACAATCAACACTTGTTGGGTGTTCTTTCCCTGGTACCCTTTGGTACCTGTCCCTCTCCCCACCCCTCCTCCATCTTTCTTTTGTCTTTAGCTGCAGATGGTATTTAAGGTGGTAACTTGGAGCTATCTCTGGGAGTTAACTGTTTCCCTCAGTATCTCCAATGTATGCAGGAGGTGTACATGTTAATAAACCTCAGTTTGGTTTTCTTCCGTTAATCTTTTATTACTGCGGGTCTTAGCCAAGAACTCAGAAGGCTAGAGGAAAAACATTTTTCCTCCTCTAACGTGTATCTTCCATAACATTGTTTTTCATAAAATTTTTCATCATTCATTGTAAGAAATGCAAGATGTGTTATAATGTTTATTTGAACAGGAGTTGACTATTCTTGCATCCATGCTAAAAGGACGTATTTATTGTGTGGTTGTGTTTTATGTATTGAAAAGTACATGCTCGGGGCGCCTGGGTGGCTCGGTCGGTTGAGGGGCCCACTTCAGCTCAGGTCATGATCTCACGGTCTGGGAGTTCGAGCCCCGCGTGGGGCTCTGTGCTGACGGCTCAGAGCCTGGAGGCTGTTTCAGATTCTGTGTCTCCCTCTCTCTGACCCTCCCCCGTTCATGCTGTCTCTCTCTGTCTCAAAAATAAATAAACGTTAAAAAAAAAAAAAAGAAAGAAAAGTACATGCTCCTTTTTTTTTTTTTTTTTTTGAGGTCTGAATTCAGGAGACTTGTAAAAACATGACATTGTTTACACTTGACCACCTGCTAAACGGACTGTTTCCAGAGTATTCAAGAAAGATCAGCATTTGATACTAAGCTTCTGAAGAGACTCCAGTATATAGATTTGACCTTCATTCAACAAATGCCCATGTACCTGCTCTGCCAAGCACAGTATTAGGCATTGTGGGTCCAGGATACAACCTTATATAGAACAAGCAAAAGAGTAATTCTTAGAGTAGGAGCAGAGTGTATGAGCTCTGTGAGCTTTGGTGAGGGGAAGAGAGTATATATGACAGGGTAGGCTTTCATCTCTTCGGGGTGAAACCCAGCAGACAGACAGGAGTTAGGCTATGGTGGGAATAAGGGGGTGTTAGGAAGCTGGTTCAGGAAGAAGGTCCAGCAAATTGTGGATTGAAGGAAAGGAGATGTGAGCCTTTGAGAGGTGTGTAGGGGTTCAGTCATGAACCCCCTTTTTCTTTATTTTTGACTAAGATAATTGAGAGAGCTGTAATATGTATGGCTTTTTAAAATTTGAGCACTTTGAATCTGGCTTTTTAAAATTATTATTACAAATCTTGGCTAGTTTATTTTTTACAATCTTATCTCAATGATAATTGTCTCTCTTTGAAGTGTATGCCCCATCCACATTCACAGAGGAGGAGTGGTCAGACCTGGCAAATCTTTAAGCACCCTTGTCTGTACTAGTTGTAAGTCCTTTCCTAAGAATTTTCATAGTTAAATGTATTTGTAGATAGCAGTATACTTTTCCAACTAATATGACATCAATATAGTATTACTTATTGTAAGAGAAAGAATTCTAGCCCTTTTAAAAAGTATCCTGTGGGCTCAGTTTCACAGACCTAACTTGTTTTAATTGATATAATTAAAACGGGTATTTAAAGATGCTCAGCTTGTCATAATTTGGTCTGTGGGAGCCTCTTGTGAGCTTTTACAACTTTTTAACATCACCTCAGGACTTTTGAAAACATTCATTCTGATGACCCTTCTCCATCCCTGCATGGAATTAAGCTGCTCCACAAAGAACCTGTTTTTGTTTTTTTAAAATTTCCTTTAGGTTTCTTTTCTGATCCTGTTTAGAAAATAGTAGACACCAGTTTGGATGACAGTTTATATGGTCACCTTAGATCCTTAGTGCATAAGTGATGGGTAACAGTTAACCCAAGCTGAAGGAGAAGGAAAGGGTATATATGGGCAGAGGTGTACTGGTAGGGGGGTAGGTCTTGTAGGGGCCTTGGAATTAGTTGCTCTGATTACTTCTCTTTTCTCAGTACTGCATTTAGTTATTTGAGGGTAGAGGAAGTCTGCTCTAATGGTCCACCTTGAGAGTTAGGTGCAAACACTGGTAGCTGATTTCTGAAGTTGGTCTGAAAGTGCTTTTGTGTTATATGCACATTTTTGTTTGACTCTTTTATTGTTTATAGAAGCAGATTCTAGCAGTGCTTTGGTACCTACTGAATTTTTTTTTAAGTAGATAGCTCAAAATTGATTATAAATTTGGGGGCATAATCAGTAATTGACAACAAAATTATGGACCAAAAGGAAAGCAAAAACGTGATTTTTTTTTAAAGCATAGTTTTAAAGATCTGTTCAATATATATTTAGCTTTACTAAGTCATTTCTCAGTTTTAGTTGTATGAGTTTTGTTTTTTTTTAATAATTAGTTCTATGCCCAAAATGGGGCTCCAACTCCTGACCCTGAGGTCAAGAATTGCATGCTGGACAGACTGAGACAGCTTGGCACCCTAGTTGTATGAAGGCTTTTACATTTATTTTTCTGAGCTATCCGGTTTTTCCTTTTTTTTTTTTTTTTAACACTATCTTTAGAATCTCAAGAATATTAAACATTTAAGATATATTAACATTTCTGGGGTGCCTGGGTGGCTTAGTGGAAAGAGCCTGCAGCTCATGATCTTGGGGTTGTGAGTTTGAGTCCCATGTTGGATGTAGAGATTACTTAAATAGATTTAAAAACATTTATATTAACACTTTAAAAACATATAAAGTCATAATTGGATTAGAAAATTTTTTTAATGTTTATTTTTGATAGAGCACAAGCAGGGGAGGGTCAGAGAGAAAGGGAGACACAATGTAAAGCAGGCTCCAGGCTCTGAGCTGTCAGCACAGAGCTCAAGTGGGCTTGAACTAATGAGTTGTGAGATCATGACCTAAGCTGAAATCGGAAGCTCAACCGACTGAGCCACCCATGCACCCTATTTAGATCTTATTTATAAGTATATTGTAAGATATCATTCCAGTATTTATTTTGGCATTTCAGCTTGGGCTTTAGGAAGAGCCAGTGTATTTTACATTGTAATAAAATGTTTAAAATTTTTTTTTAACGTTTATTTATTTTTGAGAGAGAGAGAGAGCATGAACGGGGGAGGGTCAGAGAGAGAGGGAGACACAGAATCTGAAACAGGCTTCAGGCTCTGAGCTGTCAGCACAGAGCCCAACGCAGGGCTCGAACTCACAGACTGTGAGATCATGACCTGAGCCGACAACTGAGCCACTCAGGTTCCCCTGTAATAAAATATTTAGATGTGAGGTGACTTTTTGGCCCAGATATTTTCAAATTTGATTTGCATAGGGCTAAAGATTCTTGTTAATACAGTTATATGAAAAGTGAAAAATGTTAAGATTGTCAGAAAACATAGCTAAATATTAAAATACAGTTAATACATGACTGTCGGGCAAAGTTTTAAGTAGAGCCAGTGAAATAGGTGGATGTGATTTTCATAGGGTTATCAGGCTTTTATGAAAACCAGTGTATGAAAAACTGGCAGGTATTCAAATTATAGCATATTTCAAGATTGCATTATATTTCCATATTTAAAAAAATTAAGAAAAAAATTTTTTTTTAATGTTTGAGAAAGAGAGTGTGAGTGGGGCTGGAGCAGAGAGAGAGGGAGACACAGAATCTGAAGCAGGCTCCAGGCTCTGAGTTGTCAGCACAGAGCCCGACACGGGGCCTGAACTCAAGAACTGCGAGATCATGACCTGAGCTGAAGTCAGACGCTTACTGACTGAGCCACCCAGGCGCCCCCCCCCCCCCCCATTTTTTTTTTTTACATTTATTTATTTTTGAAAGACCGAGACAGCACAAGTGGGGCAGGGGCAGAGAGAGAGAGGGAGATACAGAATCTGAAGCAGGCTCTCAGTGACGCGTGGGACTCGAACTCAAAAACTGTGAGATCGTGACCTGAGCCAAAGTCGGATGCTTAACTGACTGAGCCACCCAGGCACCCCTATATTTCCATATTTTAAAAGACAGGATTTAGTGTTGGTAGGAAAACCTGAATATTTGCATGGATTAAAATATATGTTCCTTTTATTTTGGTATTCTTTGGAAACTACACAACTCCTAGAAATTTTTATTTTATTTATTTATTTTGAGATTAAATTTTTAAAATTACCTTTAAACAATTGGAGTGTACCCACAAAATTAATAGATTTAATAAGAACTCTGTTAGCATTAAGTGAAGAAAATTTTTAATTGAAATGTTTAAAATACCTAGTTTTATTACACGGTATATACAACAGTGTATTTTATTACCCACTTAATTCTCTTTTTGGCTGGAAACCACTGTTTCCTGGGCCGGAATTTTTAAAATGTCATTTTTAGCATTAGTAGAGGAACAGTGCATATTACTAAACATTTTAGCCTTAGCATTTTATAGTTTACTGCCAATTCCTAACAGCAGAAAAGTTAGATTGTGTGTAAGATTCTTTAAGGTTATATTTAGGGTATGGTGATGTTGAAAAACAATTTGAACAGTTAATTTTAACTTTACAAATACGGAATTTATTTCAAAACTAGCTTTTTACGCTTTTTTTCCTCCAGTAAGTATGGCTATCTGCCTTTCAAGATAAACTTAAAGATATTAACAATTTTTAAGTTAATTTATTTATTTTGAGAGAGTGTGCATGAGCAGGAGAGGGGCAGAGGGAGAGAGAATCCCAGGCAGGCTCCTTGCTATCAGTACAGAGCCTGACATGGGGCTCAATCTTACGAACTGTGAGATCATGACCTGAGCCAAAATCAAGAGTTGGATGCTTAACTGACTGAGCCACCCAGGTACCCAAGACATTGAATTTTTAAATTGGTTGCTTTGGAAATTTATCTTTTCTAATTATTTTTGAGACCTTTGAATACCACTGTACAGTTTGTTTTACAATTTGCACTACATTTGTATAAATGGCAGTTAATAACTTGAGTCTTACTTAGCTCAAGTTATTTCCTTTGGGATAAAACTAATGAACTTATTCATGTTAAAACAGTAATATTTTATTACATCTTAAGTTTAGGTATAAAACTAAAATTTTTTTTCATGTCTTTGGGTCTCAGAAACTTGAGTTACTCTTACTTGAGGATAGAAAGGAATTTTCAGGAGGCAGGTGTGGCCATGTCATTTTTGGCTCAAGAATTTTGATCTAGTCGTGACAGTTTTTCTGGGATCCCATAAGAAAACTGAGATTCCTGCAAGTGCTCTGTTGCCTCATACCAGGCAAAACAGAATTCCACTGGATTTGAGGCATCCTGTTCCCTTGAACTTCAAATGTACTACCAAGATGGGGCACCTTGGGTGGCTCAGTTGGTTAAGTGTCCGACTCTTGATTTAGGCTCAGGTCATGATCTCATGGTTTGTGGGATGGAGCCCCACGTTGGGCTCTGTGCTAACAGCGTGGAGCCTGCTCTGGATTCTCATTCCCTCTCCCTCTCCCTCTCCCCCCCCCCCCCCGCTTGTGCTGTCACAAAATAAATAAACTTAAAAAATGTATTACTAACATGCATTCTTGTCAGTCTGTTATGCACTAACTCCATTCTTGAGAATTTGTAACTTTTATAAATGTTTTTTTTAACGTTTATTTATTATTGAGAGACACAGAACGTGAGCAGGGTAGAGAGGGGGGAGACACAGAATCTGAAGTAGGCTCCAGCCTCTGAGCTGTCAGCACAGAGCCTGACATGGGGCTCGAACTCACAAACTGTGAGATCATGACCTGAGCCGAAGTCGGTCGCCTAACCAACTGAGCCACCCAGGCGCCCTGAGAATTTGTAACTTTTATAAGACACAGATGTAATGAAACAGCTGGTGTCCAGTTCAGCCCTTAGTCCTTACCCTGCATAACTCTGTACACACAGGCAAGAAGAATAGTTGTCTTTAATTTCACAAATCAAGAACGCTTTTTTTTTTAAGATTTTATTTTTTAAGTAATCTCCATACCCAATGTGGCGCTCGAACTCACAACCTTGAGGTCAAGAGTTTCATGTTCCACCGACAGCCAGCCAGGCACTCCAAACCAAGAACACTTTGTAAACCTCGCTCCATAATGGTCAGGCTCAAGGCTCATCTACGTATACTGAATAACTTCAATACTTGGGGAGAAACTGCCTCAAACTATCCAATGATGGGGTTTAGGCTTAGCTACAAACACACCAAAACCTTACCTGAGTCTCCATCTTTTAAGGGATTTAAGTGTCTTTGAGAAGGGCAGCCAGGCTTGACAGATAGGTATCCCAACTGGTCCCCCGTTCAGAAAAATCTGCTTGGATAACACAATTTGAAGCCTGATGTCTCAAGACTATACAGAAATACGCTTCATGAGGGGAGACATGTTCATTGAAATAACATGTATTTGCTCTTTGGCCAATCTTGTAAAAATTATTGCCACGGTTCAGACTCACAACTGTTAGTGTCTTTACAAAGACAAAAGATGTTTCCTTCCTTTAGCAGCAGAAATAAAAGGCCAGCTTTAGGGTAGTCCCAGGTACTTTGGTACAAAGGCTGTGTGGTTAGTGGCTACCTGGCTGGAGTCAAGGGAAAGACTGCTTGACAGTAGGGAGGCTTGTAAACAAACCATTCTGCACAGCTGTAAGGGTCTTTGTCTCCTGTTAATGGATGTTAGTAGCCAGGAGGCACTTAATAGTAGAAGTTTGTTTGAAATTGTACAGTCACAGCTTCCTGTTAAAGATGACCTATGCGGTGAGCTTGATGGCAGTATTTATAGATCTTTGCTTGTGTAGGTTGCTATAGATTTAAGAGTGCATATACTGTAAAGGCCCTTGAGAAAAGTCCCAGCTGAATCATGCTGTTGTTTTTCTCTTCTAATTGTCTAGCCTAGGGGTTTCCATATTCACATTTTTGAAGAAAAGGAATAATTTCGTTATTGGGTCTGAATACAGTGGCCCCAGGTGACTAACGGAAGCTATTCTAAAATGTTCCGTTTGTCATACTTATTTCACTTTTGCAGTTATTCAGTGAAATCTTTAAGCAAGTTTAGAAAATCTTGGTATATAGTACTTGAGCAGAATTTATCAGCTGTTGTGGCTTCCTCATCACTGAGGGACTGTCCTGTAGTCTTTTAATTTTTATTTTTATATTTTAATTTTAATTAGTTAACATACAGTGTTATGTTATTTTCAGGTGTACATCTGCTGTAGTCTTTTAAGCTAGATTTTTCTCTCCCTACCCTCTCCTCCTTTCCCTTTCTCAGGAAACCTTCAGGACCAAATCATTTTGTTAAGATTGAATTTCTGTTTTCGAGTCTAAAGGCATATGTACTCAATACTTCAGGGATGTTAGGCACTTTACTGACATTTTCCATAAAACTAGATTTTTAGGAGTGAAGGATAGTAGTGTGCTAGGTAGCTTTTGGAATGTGTGGAATACATAGGAGCTTGACTGGAGACTGATTCCAAGCAGAGTCTAATGAGGTAATATTTAATATCATTAGCAAATTACATAGTATGCTTGGTATTTTATTAATACTGTGGGTCAGGTCCTGTTCCTGATATATACTATATGGTGGTATGCAGGCATTGATGTGATGCATTATAATTTGGAGAGCATGTACAATGAGTCTTGTTGTTAACATTGTTATTCTACCAGAATTCTGCTATAGTTTTTAAACTTTGAATGATTCTGAGTAGTTTCTCACCTTAATACCAGAATTCATTATATTTGTGTTTGTCTTAATAGTTAAATAATAAGCATTGTGATATTTGCTTATGTTTTTAAAATGACTTGAACATCTGATTTTTAAAAATCATTAATTCTAGGATTTTTATGCTTGAATATTAATGCCAGAATTCATAGGAGTGTTAATGATACCTTCCTTGGAATTGCTTTTATTTGTAGGTAATTGCCTTGAATGCAACTTAACCAAATATTAACCAAGTTATATATTTCCTTTTGGCAACAGTTCTTGTGACTTCTCACCAGGTGATTTGGTTTGGGCCAAGATGGAGGGTTACCCCTGGTGGCCTTGCCTGGTTTATAACCACCCTTTTGATGGAACATTCATCCGCGAGAAAGGGAAGTCTGTCCGAGTTCATGTACAGTTTTTTGATGACAGCCCAACAAGGGGCTGGGTTAGCAGAAGGCTATTAAAGCCATATACAGGTAAGGGAGTCCACTCTGCAGAATGTTTGTGAGAGAGAGTGTGCGAGAGCAAGCACGCATGCACGTGAGCACAAGTGTCTCCGTCTCCTATACAGTGAAATTAAGTGTATTTTATGCCAATAAATTTCAGGAGTGGCAGGAAATGCTTCCAGCATGGGAAAAGGATAAGATAGATGGGGAAAATATAAGATGCTGTAGCTGGTCTTCAGTAGGTTTGTTGCATGGAGTGGAATTTTTCTGTCTTTTCAGTTGACTTATGGCAATATCATGCCTTTAAAGGAAAAATGTTTTCATGATTAGATCTCATTTGGACCAAAATATCAAATTCAGATATGAAAAAGGTAAATTGACACAGTGTCCTCATCTTCAAGGGTCCAAGAGAAAGGCAATGCAGTCAGGATATGTAGCATATAAATCAGTGTCATTCTCTAGGGACAGATGGAGATGCATGCTTACCTGGCCTTCAAAATCCTCACCTATGATTACGTCTGAGGTGAGTTTCACATCAGATTTCTGGAACCATAACTTTCTTTTTCCAGGCCCAGCTTTTTTATGGTCCTAGACATCAGCACTCCCGCCTGTGGGGCCTCACTTGGGCCAGGTGCACCTTCTCAGTTTCTTGAATTATATAGTGCATGCACATGATGTTCGCAGGATTCAGTGCTTGTACATACACTTGATGATGAATAAGTCCTTATCTGTTATCCCCAGACTCTCCAGGCTAGGATGTTGTTGAACTCAAGTGTTTTGGAGTCAGAATAAGGGTCAGTTTCCCAGGAATCTCTGGGAATCATGCCTTTTGGTCCTAGCACCGCTCATCCTGCAGGGCAAGGAGAGCATACTGAAGAAAGTTCAGTCTGCACAGAAATCTGACCTGCAGGACAGAAAGAGAATCTGGAAATTTGGTGCTGTCTCCTGCACTAATTTGCTGTATAATCTTGGCCAACAAAGCAACTCAGATACTGTTCACTCATGTATAAAGTGAGAGAGTTGAACTAGATGACAAATAAGATCTTTTCCTAGGACTGATTTGGAGATTCTACACAAAGCTTTGGCAGTATGACTTTAAAAATACCAAAAAATTTTGCATTTATGTTGTCATTATTTTGTAAAGGCACCCTCTGCATACTGCATTTGGCCCTTTAAATTTCTAAATCATTGCAATAGCGTGGATGAGGAAAAGTAGGTTTTTAATTTTCTTTTTTCTTTTTTTTTTTGGTCTTAGGATTGTAAAGTAGTTTGCATCAGGGTTTTTCGTGGAATGATGTCATTAGATAGCTGGGGGGTGAGTGTAGCTGCAAACAAGGCACTGGAGAAGTTAGGAGCCACCCTCCAATGGATTTTGATTATCCTAACTTTGTAGTGTTGGTGCAGCTCTTTAGAAAAATGAAAAATTGTACCTTTATTTTATTTAGGCAGCTCATTAAAGTTGCAAATTCCATGACACTTTAGCATGTACTTAGTTTTAGTATTCAGTAGAAAGAAGGAAATAACGCCATGTTTGGAGCTTTCAAATGTAGACAAATGCAGGTTTGTTTTCTCATTATATTTGGTTAGAAGAAAACAGACATTCCTAGTTTGTGCCATTAGATTTGTGATCTTCTGCATCTAATCTTTTGCTCAGTGGATAGTGTCATTTAAAATTATAGCTCTTTAAATGCAAGGAGTAAAGAAAGAGTTTTGCTTGAAAACAAGACAGTTTCACTTGAAAACAAAAAACATTCAAAGTCTGAAATGGGGTACCCTTCCAAAATATTAGTATCCTTACCAGTAGAGGGTTTTTTTTGGTTTGTTTTTTGGTTTGTTTTTAATATATCCTATTTAACTTAGGGATAAACTTAGTATCATAACTCCATTTAACTGAGGGTGTAGTTTTGGCCTTCCTGAAGTAATAAAAAAAGGGTCTCAACACAAACACCTTTTACATGTCATGCCTCACCTGAAGAGGAGGTGGGCTTTATCTATTTAGGGCCACTTCCCAAGAAATTAGAAGAGAGATGAAGTGGTCCTGGATGACCCAACAGTTAAGGCAACTTCAAGGAGGTAAAATAGGTAATTTAAGTTTCACTGGTAATTTTTTCCCTGAGAATTCCTTCCTTGTTGGCTTTCCTGGTCTATTAATCAGAAGTAATGGGTCATTAAATTAAAAACTAGATTCTCATCATTCTTCATTAGGACAGGTGTTGTAGGTTGAGTCCACTACCCCACCAACAGGTCCTATTTATAAGAATAAGATTTGCTTAAGAAATATAAATTAAATCTAAATGTAAATTTTTTAGGTTCAAAATCGAAAGAAGCACAAAAAGGAGGTCATTTTTATAGTTCAAAGCCTGAAATACTCAGAGCAATGCAACGTGCAGATGAAGCCTTGAATAAAGACAAGATCGAGAGGCTTGAATTGGCAGTGTGTGATGAGCCCTCAGAACCAGAGGAAGAAGAAGAGATGGAGGTGGGGCATTGTTAAACAGTCAGTTGTTACTTCTGTTGGGAGAGTGATGGAAGGAGGGGGTGGATATGCAAAGTGATGTTCTCTTATTTATATGTTGTTTGCATATATATATACACTTTAATATTTGTACACATACGTCTGTATTTCCTCAGGACTGTAGGTTAAATTAGATTAGAATCTCAGCAGTCATTTTGCTTAAGTTTTACAGCTTCAAGCCTGGTGGAGGACACATCGTGTAAGAGGTAGAACCATTTTTGGTAACAAGTAATGAGCTCAGGACAGTAAGGACATGGTGACAAAATTGGTTATGGTATCTGGTAGTAAGCCTCTATAGGAGGGTGTGGTCAAGCCCTGGTAATTAATTGCTTGGTTTTATGTGTTCATTCCTTTTTTTGTTGTTGTATTTTGTATGGATGAGAATAAAGGTTAAATAACCTTGACATACAACCTGGGTTTCAAATGTTAGTGGTCACTATTTGACTGAATTAAATCTGTTAAGGAAGAAATAATTGGTTCATTTAAAACAAACATGGTCATTATTCTCTAATTTAAGAAATTACTGAGCGGTGTGCTGAAGAGATTCTATTACAGATAGGGAATAAACAAGTTAATCTAATGGGTATTTTAAGAGAAATGAGAGGAAAAGTGTTTTTAATCTTATGTTTGAGGTTGAGAGCAGGGATCATAACATTCATCAAAGGTTTAGAACTGGATGGTAATACAGAAATCATTTAGCCTCCTGTGACTTTACGTATGGGGGAGATCCACGATAAGTGAATGTGCTGTGCCCAAGAAGATACAGCTGGTTTGTGGAAGGGCAAGGACTAGAACCAGTAGAGATTGCTTACTGCTTTCTTAACACTTAAGAATTTATAAAGTGGCAAATTTCGTAATACGTCCATCTGTAAGAGGAGAGGTGACCCTGGAAGAAAGATAATGGAGTTATTTAAAGTTGTTTATTTCCACAGCTGACTGTTCCTGGGGGCATCACTTACGGGCATTTGTGATGTACGGTCATGCTAATGGGCTGCATCACTATATAGGATAGAACTGTCATGATAGAATCACTTAATCCTGTAATGTGATACTACTGAAACTGATATTCTTTGAGGAAAAAAATAGTTTCTCATTTTTGGAGATGGGTTCTTCTCTTGACATAGGAAGTATTGAGAAATACTTCACAGCAGTACTGTAATTTTCCAAATTGTTTTGTATTTAAATAACTCTTTCCTTGCCTGCCAGGTAGGTGCAACTTACTCATCAGATAAGAGTGAAGAAGATAAGGAAATTGAAAGTGAAGAAGAAGTGCCACCTAAGGTGCAAGGATCTAGGCGAAGTAGCCGCCAGATAAAAAAACGAAGGGTCATATCAGACTCTGAGAGTGATGTTGGTGGCTCTGATGTGGAATTCAAGCCAGATGCTAAGGAGGAAGGAAGCAGTGATGAAATAAGCAGTGGAGTGGGGGACAGTGACAGTGAAGGCTTGGACAGCCCTGTCAAAGTTGCTTCAAAACGGAAGAAAATGGTGTCTGGAAATGGCGCTCTCAAAAGGAAAAGTTCAAGGAAGGAAATGCCCTTGGCCACCAAACGATCAACTGGCATTTCATCAGAAACCAAGAGCACTCTGAGTGCTTTCTCTGCCCCTCAGAATTCTGAATCTCAAGCCCACACTGGTGGAGGATGTGAGGATAGTAGTCGCCCCACTTTCTGGTATCATGAAACTTTAGAGTGGCTTAAGGAGGAAAAGAGACGAGATCTCCACAGGAGGCGACCTGATCACCCCGATTTTGATGCATCCACACTCTATGTGCCTGAGGATTTCCTTAATTCCTGTACTCCTGGGATGAGGAAGTGGTGGCAGATTAAGTCTCAGAACTTTGATCTTGTTATTTTTTATAAGGTGGGGAAGTTTTATGAGTTGTACCACATGGATGCTCTTATTGGAGTCAATGAACTCGGGCTGGTATTCATGAAAGGCAACTGGGCTCATTCTGGTTTCCCTGAAATTGCATTTGGCCGATACTCTGATTCTCTGGTTCAGAAGGGCTATAAAGTAGCACGAGTGGAACAGACTGAGACCCCGGAAATGATGGAGGCACGATGCCGGAAGATGGCACATATATCTAAGTATGACAGAGTGGTGAGGAGGGAGATCTGTAGAGTCATTACCAAGGGTACACAGACCTACAGTGTACTGGAAGGTGACCCCTCTGAGAACTACAGTAAGTATCTTCTTAGCCTCAAAGAAAAAGAGGAGGATTCCTCTGGCCACACTCGAGTGTATGGAGTATGCTTTGTTGATACCTCACTGGGAAAGTTTTTCATAGGTCAGTTTCCAGACGATCGCCACTGTTCTAGATTTAGGACTCTAGTGGCACACTACCCTCCAGTACAAGTCTTGTTTGAGAAAGGAAATCTCTCAACAGAAACTAAGATGATTCTGAAGGGTTCATTATCCTCCTCTCTTCAGGAAGGTCTGATACCAGGCTCCCAGTTTTGGGATGCAGCCAAAACTTTGAGAACTCTCCTTGAAGAAGCATATTTTAAGGAAAAGTTAAATGAGGACAGTGGGGTGATGTTACCCCAGGTGCTTAAAGGTATGACCTCAGAGTCTGATTCTCTTGGGTTAACACCAGGAGAGAAGAGTGAATTGGCCCTCTCTGCTCTAGGTGGTTGTGTCTTCTACCTCAAAAAATGCCTTATTGATCAAGAGCTTTTATCAATGGCTAATTTTGAAGAATACATTCCCTTG
The DNA here is from genome assembly GCF_023721935.1 of Panthera uncia. Lineage (NCBI taxonomy): Eukaryota > Metazoa > Chordata > Mammalia > Carnivora > Felidae > Panthera > Panthera uncia. Next base: position 65,403,963 of record NW_026057578.1, read on the forward strand.
GATTCTGACAGGGTTAGTGCTACAAGACCTGGTGCTGTTTTTGCAAAAGCCAATCAACGGATGGTGCTAGATGCTGTGACATTAAGCAACTTGGAGATTTTCCTGAATGGAACAAATGGTTCTACTGAAGGGACCCTGCTAGAAAAGATTGATACTTGCCATACTCCCTTTGGTAAGCGGCTCCTAAAGCAGTGGCTTTGTGCCCCACTCTGTAGCCCTTATGCTATCAATGATCGTTTAGATGCTATAGAAGACCTCATGGCTGTGCCTGACAAAATCTCTGATGTTGCAGACCTTCTAAAGAAGATTCCAGACCTTGAGAGGCTGCTGAGTAAAATTCATAATGTTGGGTCTCCCCTGAAGAGCCAGAACCACCCAGATAGCAGGGCTATAATGTATGAAGAAACTACATACAGCAAAAAAAAGATTATTGATTTTCTTTCTGCTCTAGAAGGATTCAAAGTAATATGTAAAATTATAGAGATTATGGAAGAAGTTGCTGACAACTTTAAGTCTAAAATCCTTAAGCAAGTCATTACTTTGCAGACAAAAAATCCTGAGGGCCGTTTTCCTGATTTGACTATAGAACTGAACCGATGGGATACAGCCTTTGACCATGAAAAGGCTCGAAGGACTGGACTAATTACTCCCAAAGCAGGATTTGACCCTGATTATGACCAAGCTCTTGCTGACATAAGAGAAAATGAACAGAGCCTCCTGGAATACTTGGAGAAACAGCGCAGTCGAATTGGCTGTAGGACCATTGTCTACTGGGGGATTGGCAGGAACCGTTACCAGTTGGAAATTCCAGAGAATTTCATCACTCGTAATTTGCCAGAAGAATATGAGTTGAAATCCACCAAGAAGGGCTGTAAACGATACTGGACCAAAACTATTGAGAAGAAGTTGGCTAATCTGATAAACGCTGAAGAGCGGAGAGACGTATCATTGAAAGACTGCATGCGGCGACTCTTCTATAACTTTGATAAAAATTACAAAGACTGGCAGTCTGCTGTTGAGTGCATCGCAGTATTGGGTAAGACTTTGAACAAGTTTATTCCTAAAGCTTTGGTTAGTGATGCATTATGTCCTAGTTGTACATTAAGATTTACATCCATTGGAGAGTTGCCACTGAGGCGTATCTCTGAACATAGATAACAAGGTATATACATCTTGATGTGTGTATGCTTGCCTCCTCACTAGACAAAATGACTAGTTTGTCCATAGCAATTTAAGTTGTTCACTTTTTGGCCTTACTCAGTCTTGAATAATTGAACAAAAAAAATATTTTTAGTACTTTTAATGAGGCAATGTGTTTTAGATCAAATTTCCTTTACAGTGGAGTTTTTTAGTATTTGATACTGTTTTAATTTAGTCTAACAAAAAATAGAAGCTTAAAAAATCTTGGCCCATCACTTGTTAATTTTAACTTTTGCATCCTTTCTGATTATCAGTGCATCTCTTTTCTTTACATGCATATTTCAAGATTTTAATCTTTTTTCTTTTAGCCCAAATTATCACACTTTCTTTCCTGCAGTTGATTTCTCAGAGCCCTGATTTATAGATTTGTAATTTGGTAACCTTTTCAAAAGCTTAATATCCTTTTTCTTTAAATTTCATGGCCAACTTATTTGGAACCCTTGGTGTTTCAGTTTAGGTTTTTTCCCTGTGGTTTAAAAACACAGTAACCAAATTTGTAACAGAACTATTTTGACCTGAACATGGCTGTCCAGAATTGGCATCCTTTTTGTACCACATTTTTTAATTTTTTAATTTTTTAATTTTACAGAGAGAGTGCATGCTAGCAGTAGAGAGGGGCGATGGAGAGAGAGAATCCCAAGCAGGCTCCGTCCACGTTCAGAGACTGGATCCCACGATCCTGGGATCACGACCTGAGTCAAAATCAAGAGCTGGATGCTCAACCAACTGAGCCACCCAGGCGCCCCTGTGCCACATATATTCCTTAAACCAATACAGCTTTGAATAGTTCAGTGGGTAATTTAAAAAAAAAAAAAAATTCCCTCAGCACAGGTGTTCAAAATTGTGAATTTATTCTTGGTTGTTTTATATTAGGGGCACCTGGGTGGCTCAGTTGGTTAAGTATCGACTTCGGCTTAGGTCATGATCTTAGGTTCATGGGTTTGATCACTGTGTCAGGCTCTGCTGATGGCTCAGAGCCTGGAGCCTGCTTTAGAATCTGTGTCTTCCTCTGTTTTTCTGCTCCTACCCCACTTGCACTCTGTCTCTCTCTCAAAAATAAACATTTAAAAGAACTTTAAAAAAAAAATTGTTTTATATCAGTGTGCCTATTGTGAAAACATTCTGCTTCTAAGAAGTGTTAGCTCCAGGATTAGATCAAGTAAAATAGGTCAGTATAGCATTTCCCAGTTGTATCTCTTAGCTTCCCCTGGCATTCCTCTGGTCTGTATGTTAGGGGACTAAGTGTTTTTGAGATTGGGTGAGAAGTGGGATTTGGGGCCAAAAATGAGAGTTCTCTTTTCATTACAAATGCTATAATAGAAGACCCCTAAAACATTTAGGCTGATGACTGATTTTAGGTTATTGAATGCATTAACAAAGCATTTTATGTATTCTGGAGTGCCTTTTAAAGAAAAGAAAAAACACAATGTCTAAAAAGCAAGTAGAACATACCACCACCCTCCACTGAGAAAGTGTTTGTTTAAAAACAATTTTTTTTAACGTTTATTCTTTTGAGAGACACAAGACGGTGTGAGCTGAGGAAGGGACAGAGAGGGAGACACAGAATCCCCAGCAGGCTTTTTGTATTATTTAGTTGGGTCTTTGTGTTTATCAGACCTCAAAAATCAAGCCTCACTTTTACCTTAACAGATGTCTTACTGTGCCTGGCTAACTACAGTCGAGGGGGTGATGGCCCTATGTGTCGTCCAGTAATTCTGTTTCCAGAAGAAGACACACCCCCCTTCTTGGACCTTAGAGGATCACGTCATCCCTGCATTACGAAGACTTTTTTTGGAGATGACTTTATTCCTAATGACATTCTAATAGGCTGTGAGGAAGAGGAGGAGGAAAATGGCAAAGCTTATTGTGTGCTTGTTACTGGACCTAATATGGGGGGCAAGTCGACACTCATGAGACAGGTAAACTGACCTTTAAGGTTTTACAACAAAGTTACTTGTACGCTTTAGGAATATATTACATATTTAGGCCCTTTTCCAAATAGCACATGAATAACAGAATTCAGTCACTAGAATACTAGGAAACAAAGGAAAAATGTATTATAAAACAGAATTATATTCACTTCATCAAATGTCTGATGTACAGGAAGCCTATATTTAAAAAGGCTAGAAAAATAAAAAGGCAAGGGAGATTTCAAGTTATGTCTTTATAAACTTTGGATTCATTTCCTCTGAAGGTAGGTATATTCATAACGATTGAAAATGTTGCAGGTTTGTCCTTTAATTAGACTCATTTGTGGGAATCCTTATAAAAAAAAAACCATGACCGACTTGTTCAGATAGGAAAGCAAATAAAATTTATGACCTCGAGTAACTGTTGGAAACTGCTTTTAGGGAAGACAATAAATACGTAAGGGGTTGGCCGGCCACTGAGGTAAACCATGATTTATATTTTTTAAAGGGTTATAAAAAGGAAAAAAAATGTGACTGAGACATTGGGCCCTTGAACTGAAAATGTTTGCTGACCCCCTGCTCTCCTGTATAATCTTATACTTATGGTCATCAAATTTCCTAACTAGCAAGGGACAGTACGGTTCTAGTTGATCGGTTTTGATTTTTTTGTATTTCTGTCAAGCTCTCCAGGTGATCTTAAAAAATGAAAATGGGGTGAGCCTGACAAAGTGCAGGAGGGTTCCATCCTCCCAGATTGATTTGGTCTGGAATTGCTTCTAGGCATCAGCAATTTTAAAGAGCTGCCAGGTGATTCTACTGTGTAGCTAGCCAGGGTTAAAAATCACTGATGTAGTGGGTTCAGACCTCACAGGCTGAGGTTTTCAAGCCAGTTAGGCCCTAAGCCTTTTGCCTTCTCTAGGCTTCGCTGTGCCTTTTAGGAGTGCCTGACTCCTACCATAATTGTTCTTTTGAAAGATAATGTTTATTAGCTTGGCGTTGCTGTCTTCTGGATATATATAGATCTGTATCTGTCTATGTATCTATGTTTTTAATACCAATTAGAAATGACCTTTCCCTCCATTTACAGGCTGGCCTGTTAGCTGTAATGGCCCAGACGGGTTGTTACATACCTGCTGAAGTATGCAGGCTCACACCTATTGATAGAGTATTTACTAGACTTGGTGCCTCAGACAGAATAATGTCAGGTGAGTTTTCTTTTCCACCTAAAAGGCTTTATTATTTGACCATTCATTCTGTGTTTTAAGTGATAAACATATCTGCCTTCAGATATATCAGACATCTGATGAATTTGACAATTCATTTCTATGTTTTAAATGATAAATATATCTGCCTGCATATGAGTCATTTAAATTTGATGTTTTTCTTCTGGAATGCTTTCAGACATTTGAAATCATTTTATTGTTTCAGGAATTGCATGCATAATCTGTGTAAAAAGATTTAACCTGGGTAGCTCATGGATTCAAAGAATATGAACCTTAAAGATGAATGTACTGTTTTAGGATTCTTAAAGCTCTCCTTCACATATGTGTGTGTTTTAGGTGAAAGTACATTTTTTGTTGAACTGAGTGAAACTGCCAGTATCCTTACACACGCAACAGCACATTCTCTGGTGCTTGTGGATGAATTAGGTAAGACATTACAATTTCCATTTGAAGGCTATTTTTAAAACTTTAGTACAAAGAATTACTTTTCTTGAAGATGGTTGACAGGACAGTTCTCTAAAAGAATGCACTCACCTTTGCGCCATAGACCATAGTTGGAGATAAGAGATTGAAGAGATAATGTGAAAAAGTTCTCAGTATTAAGAGATCTCAAGCCTTGGTAATTAATCTATCAAAATACGGATATTTAAGGAGAAACCAATAGGACATTTCTGAAGATGACTGGTACCTGAACAGTATGCTTTGAAGAAATGCACCCCACTACAAGTGCTGCTAAATGAGACCAGACCTATTTAGCTAAACAGGGCCTATTATTTGGATGCACTAATTGATGTTACTGTTCTATCTTCGTTTTTTTTTTTTTTTTTCTATTGTAAGGTAGATCCTTTTGGGTATTAGGCAGATACGTAATTTATGCATATTTTACTTTCATAGGAAGAGGTACTGCAACATTTGATGGAACAGCAATAGCAAATGCAGTTGTTAAAGAACTTGCTGAGAACATAAAGTGTCGTACATTGTTTTCTACCCATTACCATTCATTAGTGGAAGATTATTCTCAAAACGTTGCAGTGCGCCTGGGACACATGGTATGTGTAAATTGCTTATGCAAAAGGTTAGATTTTTGAGGGAATCAAGTCAGGTACTTCCATTACTAGCACATGAATATAACGTAATAAAATATTTTTCTTTTTTAGGCATGCATGGTAGAAAATGAATGTGAGGATCCCAGCCAGGAGACTATTACCTTCCTGTATAAATTCATTAAGGGAGCTTGTCCTAAAAGCTATGGCTTTAATGCAGCAAAGCTTGCTAATCTTCCAGAGGAGATTATTCAAAAGGGACATAGAAAAGCAAGAGAATTTGAGAAGATGACCCAGTCACTGCGATTATTTCGGTAATTATACTTGGATATAATTTTGCCATGCAGCCAACCTTATTAAAACCATAAAGGGGGATGGTTGATGTGAACTCAATTTTTTTTTTTTTTTAATTTTAAGGGAAGTTTGCCTGGCTAGTGAAAGGTCGACTATAGATGCTGAAGCTGTCCCTAAGTTGCTGACTTTGATTAAGGAATTATAGACTACATTGGAAGCTTTGAGTTGACTTTTTGACAAAGGTGGTAAAATTCAGACAACATTATGATCTAATAAACTTTATTTTTTAAAAATGACCATTTTTCCATTTTCTTTCTAGGAAATTAAACCCTTTTAATTCTTATCTACCTTCTACATAATGGTTATTGAATACTCCACAATATATTAAGTCTAGATGTTATGGTACATGCATACACTTTCAGGCTGTTTATACCCACTGTCACCAATACACATAAATGGGGGAGGGGGAGCTATGAAACTGTATAGGGCTGTATATATACTTGTCTCAGCTTAATGCAGGAAATTGTTTTTATAATTTCCAGCAGTTTGTCTAAACTGTTCAAAAAAAAACTATGAACAGAGTTCAAATACAGGACTGTTTTGAAGAGACTTTCTAAAGTGTACTTTAAAACATAGTAGTTTTTACCTTTCACAAAACTGAGTTACAAGAATACTTTTGTTTTACAGTGCATCCCTTCCTAGGAAGTCTCATTAAAACACTCACTTTTTCTAGGGGTGATTTTTGAATGCTGCACAGGGAAGGGAAGGAAATAATAGTCTTAACTTTTCTTAAAGGATACCAGAAACATTGCTGGATATAATTTAAGATTAGTGTTTTCTCTTTCATAGAAAGAACGTACATACTGGGACATGAGTACAGTTACAGCAAGTCTAGGTGTGCTAACAAAACAGGGCACATTCAAGTACAAGAAGATTTGCTTGAAATTAAAAACAAACTACATGAGATTAAAGCATTAAAATCATATTTCTCAATCTGAATACATGTTAAAAAAAAATCAAAAGAAACGCAGAAGTGCTAGCTCACATTTTTACCATATTACAAAAGCAATTGGTACCCATGTCCATAAAGGCAGCAACAAAGCTGCTTGTCTATTGAAGAGTACTACTGCAAATTGGACTGCATTCAATGCTAGTTGTAAAAACACCAGCTTTTTTTCAGAAGTTGGTATCTGTACAAAATTGCAGCTTATTTCTTCACTTCTGTCCCTTCAAAAGTCTTTACACAGTAATGCTAAAACACCCAGCTTTGAGATCCTGAGTCAATATATTGCCACTTTCTTTTTGGTAGCTTGAGCTTCATAGTGTCAACTGACCTCGTGTATCCATTTTTAATACAGTCTCTTCCTGTAGCATGGGCAAATATTTTAAATCTTCTTCCAAAAAAAATGTTTTAAGTTATGATGTTAGAATGGCAGGACTTTTTCTTTAGGGAAGGAATTCAGTTGTGCTGCAATGTATTAGATTCTATAGGTGGAGCAGAGTCATATAGTGTATCTGTATCATGTGTAGGCTCACCAGCTAATGTACAAGGATTAGACAGTGTTCCAGCACCACAGTCACAGAAAAACCTAAAGCAAAATGAAAACCCAAAAATTAGGAAAGTGAGGGGGAAAATAAGTGGGTAATAGAGCAAGTAAGTGTGCTACATACCTATCATGTCTAATAAATTCTACATCATGTCCCTGATGGCACTTCTTAATGCAGTTCACACATATGGCATTTCGATCTGTGGTGTTACAAGTGTGACATCTAAAAAGCAAAAGCTCACATTATTTTTCTTGAACATGAGATTTCCTCAAAACATGGTATATCACCCTATGTATGACCTTTGGTTTACAAGAAAAGAGGACCAAAACCATTTTGTGGCCCCATGCCACATTAATTCTGCAAAAGGACTTAAATGTAATAAGTGAATCTCCTGTGTCTTCTGAGAAAAGCCACTGATTTGCAATTTAACCTATCAAAGTCTGTACTGAATCAAGTTGGGGGAGAAGGGAGTCAAAAACCACTCAGTGACTAGGGTATATGGAACACTTAATGACAGCTTTACTTTGAAACTCCTAGGCAAACAAATAAGCATTGTGTTCCATCTTTCTAGTGATAGGAATAGTTACTGCAGTATTGTATTTTCATATTTATGGTCCCCAACATACAATCCTCAAGTAGACTGACCACAGAACTCAATGTGGACAAATATAAAGTTCGCAGTTATATTTTCTTTCCATTGGCAAATACCCCATTTCCTCTGCCTTAAGAGAAAGAGATCTAAAAATGTTAGGTATTGCCAGTTTAGAAAACACACACACACACAGAAAAAGAAAAATCACAAACTCCCCCTTTCCAAGACTCAAGTAATTTAGAAATATACCTGTAGAAATCATGCATGGGATAGCTGGTATAACTTGATATTTTATATAAACATTGGCCTCTACTAACAGCCTTTTCTATGGCATCTTGATTGTTCATTATTTTGTTGTCTGTAATAAAAGAAAAAAATAAGTAAAATTCTAGAGGACAAAGACAAAATATAGAAGACTTAAGATAAAAAGTGACTCTTCTTTAAAATAGACTATTTTTAAGATCTTTAAAGAAGGCTAGCCAATTGAGTAAAACACCTTAAAGGATTTTCCTTGTGTAAGAGATTCCAACTGTTTAGAATAACCTGAAACTTAGAAAATAGGTGAGTTGCAGTCTTGGTAAACAGGAAAATAGGTCTTGGTAGACTGACAAAGCAGTCAAATACCAATGGCTTCTGATACCATTATTTTTTCATGGCGTATTTTCTATATTTATAGGCAGAGCAGACTCCAACATACCTTTCATTGTCACATTAACACCAGATGCTAAAAATAAGCCTCCAAACCGGTTGTTAAAAATCTGATTGCCTTCTAGTGTTGCAGTCGCATGATTTGTAATTTCAATACCTGAAGTAAAATTTACAAACAGTAGATACATCATCACATTATACAGTTTCCTAAAAGAAACCTGCAATACAGCAAATAAAAACTAACAAGTGTATTAACTCTTAATATCTAAAGAATAAGATGAAATGTTAGAGTCCTTGAGAATAACACTTATTTTCCACTGTTACTAGTCCACTCTCCTTGCCAAAGTGAGCAATGCTACAGATGGTTCATAACATACTACTTTCTTTGCAAACTAAGAGGATAAATGCTCAGAAGTATGGTGAGGTAGCCATTAGTTATACACATAAAGAAAAAAGGAGCTGAATGGTTATTTGGGATAAAAATAATTGTCCTCTTCATTGGCAAAAAGTTGAAATATATGTGTAATACTTTGTGAAGCCAAAGGGCTTGAATTTGTCTGTAGTACAAGCCTGCATTCTATCCCAAATAATGTTTCATAATTACTACCGGACATTAATAGAGACATTTCTTAAAAGTTGGGCTTAGAGTAGGAGAATCCAGAACTTGGATTGGGTACTCTAATAAGCGATTGTAAATTGATAGGCATTCAGCCACTTTTGTAATACAATTTACACCTTTAGTTATAAAGCAAAAGAGAATAGACTAAAAAACACTTTATAGAAAACAAGCTACAGGTAACAAAAGAAAATACAAACCTGCAGCAAATCCATCAAATATTCTGTTTTTCCTTAAGACTGGATGACTATTAGTGCTGATGAGAACACCTGCTTGAGCATTCCTGAAAATGTCATTTTCTTCAAGGAGACCTATAATAAAATATTTCCTCAGATTAAGACTAATGCACACAAGTTTTACTAGGTGTTTTGGTGGTATTTAAGTATTCTTTTAGTTTCTTATTAATTGCATTGTATAAAATTCACAGGACTAACTTTTCAGCTGAAAGGAAAGTTTATTAGTAATTCAAAAGAATGTAAGACTTAACTGAAAATTGCCATGTAACCATACTAACAAATAACTGGAAATCCCAGGATAGCAGGAACCATGTGCAGTTCATTCACCATGGCTGGCACGTAGTTTTTCTCACAAAAATACTGAATTAAAATTAATTCCTTTTAAATGTTTCTGGAACCTCTGCAGCACCTTGTTTTCATTTCAAGCCCTGATTATTTCTGGCCATTACTATAATAATCATTATTTGACCAATTTCTTTTACTCCAGTCTCTTTTGCTGTTATTTTTCCCAGTGACCTACAGCTTTATCACATACCTCTCTGCTTAAAAAGTATTTTCAGAATAAAGTTTAAAATTAAGTTGCCATTTAAAGCCTTTCAAAATATTCCCCAACCTATTCTGTCTTCCTACATTACCTATGCCTTGAATATGCTATACGTTTTTATCTCTAATGCTATGGTTTGTATTATTTCCTCATTCCGGAATGTCCTACTCTCTTTCTTCCTAATGTCACGTCCTCTGGAAGATTTTTAGTTTCTCTCCATCAAATTTATTATTCTCTCTTCTGGGAGTATAACATAATGATCGGTAGTGAGCTGAGGAATTATTAGACTTTTGGTCTTCAAACACTGATTTCACCTCCTCCTAGCTCTGAGTAGGTAAATTACTTACCTACTCTTTGTCTCCATGTCCTTATCTGTAAAATGGGAATAACAGCACCTACCATATAGGGTTATAATGGGGATCACATGAATTAATATATGTAAAAGCACACAGCACTAAATAAATATTAAGCTATATTACTCCTATAAAACCTATTTATGTATAGATAATTATTAGTTGGGTACTAGTGTTTCTCTGCTCCCTGAAGACGTGAAACATGGTTTTTATTTCTGTAGACATTTGACCCATCTGTGGTATTTCAGTCTTGACCTTAAATTGCTTCAAGTCCCTATCTGTAATTTTGCTTTTGCTAAGATCCAGTCTGAATTCCATGTACAAAGTCTCTTAAGATTTGGGCCCTGCCTCTTTTCTAGGCTCACCTTTCAGTATCTCTTTGTCTTACTAAACCACTTTGTTTCTTCTAGTTGTTTTAATGTGCCATTAGACTATAAACTTTCTGGATGTAGTGCTGTTTTTATTTAGCATTGTATCTTTGGCATCGGTATCACAGTTGTTAGTACATGAGTATTCAGTTAATATGTACAGAACAAATGAAACTGAAATAAGTATGCTTTCTACACCTGGAATGACCTCCCCACCCCATTGACCTGTGAATACTTATTTTTCAAGGCACAGCTCAAGAGTGATTTTACTCCATGAACCTTTTCTCAACACCTTACAAATAAAACCATCCACTGTATTGTGTTTCCTCGTTATACCTTGTAAATACTCCTATCAGATATGTTACTTTATTACTAAATTCTAAGCTCCTTCAGAGTCTCTGTCATTAATGGAATCATCACTGCTTGGCTGTAGTAGTAAACTTTGTTGACTGGTATGTTGTAGCAATGACTAGCTATCCTGTATAAGATATGTACAGTGCTGGGTTACTGACATTTCAGGAATGATGATAAATTTACATTTGACATTCTCCCCTAGTCTCTCTCTATAAGCAACATGCATTTGCAAGGGGCAGGGACTGTGGAACTTTTGCCTCAATGCAAAATGAGCTGACCTTTATGTATACAAAACCAGGCATGCCCGCTGGGCTTCATTAATTCCATTCTCCAACACAGTTGTAAACAGTTACAAAGCAGTATTTCTTTACTACAGACATTTTCATATATTTACAGACCCAATTAATTTCTCATCTAGTTATGTAACTGGACTTTGAGGTTTATTATAATCCTATCACTATTCTAAATATTAAGTCCAGAGAGAGGATGTAAACAAATTCTACCTTAAAAAAGCCTAACAACTGGCATAGTCAAGATGACTACAAAAGAAAAAAAAAATTATGTTAACATTTGTCTCCTTTGCCTCTAGGCACTAATCTCTTAAACCATCTCAAGACCTGATAAAGAAATAAACTTGAGATTCACTCATTTATAACATATTAATTGGTAATGTCACTAATCATTAAAGATATGGAAGAAGAATAACAAAAAACTTGGTTTTTTACTAATGCAAAATTAACAACGATACCTCGACCCCCATTAAATATACAGATGCCACCATCTCTTCCATCATGGATTTTATTTCTTCTTAGTGTAGGATTACTATCTGTCTTAATCCAGACTCCAGCCATTGCATTGTCAAATATTTCATTGTCTTCTATACAGCCTAGACCTACAAGTGTAAAAATGTAGGTTATGTTATTTGGAAAGTATATTTTAAAGGCAATTAGCATTGAGAAAAAGATGAAAGATTAAACGTACCAGAATTATAAACAAGAATTCCACCATTCTGTCCTCCCCAAATTTTGTTACGTCTAATTTTGGGGTTGCTTCCAGTCCTATGGATACAATAGAAAATAATGCCATTTAAATTGCTTCTACTCCCAGGGTACCAGGGTGGCTCAGTCAATTAAAGCATTCGACTTCGGCTCAGGTCTTGATCTTGTGGTTCATGAGTTTGAGCCTTGTGTTGGGCTCTGTGCTGATAGCTTGGAGCCTGGAGCCTCCTTCGGATTCTGTGTGTCCCCCTCTCTCTGCCCCTCCCCCACTCACATTGTGCGTGTGTGTGTGTGCCCGCGCGCGTGTGTCTCAAAAATAAAAACGTTAAAAAATAAATTGCTTTTACTCTCTTATCCATGTTATGTGAGGTAACAGTGGAAAAATTCGTATTAATCACAGTAAGAATAAATATAACAATGGCATCCTTCCAAAATGCTCTGAGAAAATTTATTGGTAAAGACACTGATTTAATTTTGCTTAATTCTATTTACTATAGAATACACTTAGTTATAGATTATATTACTACTATACAGTCTCCTAATAATATACAAACTAAACTGAGGGAGGTTAGATTAAACGACTATTACTGCATGCTCCCCTCATATATAAAATGAAGGGCTGAATTTAAGTACTATTACAGTTTTTAAAACTGTTAAAATACAGGAAAGAGGGATTTAAAAAACTATTAATTTTACAGAAATAGTGTAAAAAAAGAAGCTCCCATCTACTAAGTGCCTACACCATGCCAGGTATAGTTCATAAGTGTTTTTATACAGCCTTCCACTTTTCCAAGTATGATGGAGTACACTGGCAACTACAACCGTTACACTGGAGAACAGAGGAAATGTGCACTTATGGCAGGCATATGTGCCACTGGCTACCATCTTCAAGTTGTTTGAAAGAAGTTATATTCTGACAATTAAAGCTGAGCATGTGATAAGAGAGAGTGAATATATATATGGAGGAATAAAGATTGAGCATTAAATAACAAGTTCTACATGCCCCACATACTCCCACCCAACTTCTTCCCGAAAGCAAAATGTGAAAATGTTTACCTTATTTGAACCCCTGAATACATATGATTATAGATATCATTGTCCTCTAGCACTCCATGTCCATTGTCATAAAAATAAACACCAACCTAAAATTAAAAAAAATTATTTTTCAAATGACAAGAAAGTGTTTACCAACAATGTGTTTCCCAAATAAGAGTCCAAAATAATTTTACCTGCTTCCCACTATGTATCCTGTTTCTTCTCAGTACTGGAGTGCTGCCAGTTGTCACCCAGACCCCAGCCAGAGTATTACTATAAACTTCATTCTCTTCTATTACTCCTTGTCCTTTCTCATGCTAAATAAAATTTATTACAATAAATTACAATACATATCTTTTAGAAACATTACAATATATATATACATATATATCTTCTAGAAATAGTTTATATTCCCCCTTTAAAGACAGTTATCATAAAAAAATCTCAATTTTTATTTTTTAATCTGGTTAAAGAGGTAATGATTACATTGTTTTTATGTAGTCTCTACACGAATTTAAGCTCCAGAAGTTTATATACTGTTATGCGGTTTTGTACTTTTAAATCTATTATAGAAAGAGTAGTAGCATTCAATTTTCTTCAGCAAAAAAGCTTATCTTTCATTTAGTAAGTTAATAGTTATTTCAAATTTATTAACTGATGAAATAATTCAAAAAAAGGTCTTAGGTTACTAAAATTTTTGAGAAGATTTAAGATACGGACATTTCTAGAACTGAAAATAAAAATTAGAGTCACACCTAGCATTACACAAGGACCTTTCTAAAACTTCCTGCATTTTCTCACTTGAATCGGTTGTAATAGTTTGAGACACCATGGTAACAGAAGACATAGGACTAATATATATTTTTACAATTTTGTAAGATGCTCAATTATGTTTCAACATAAATTCAAATGAGAAAATGGCTTTTCAAAAAATATTCAAAAAGATTCAAGTCTAGGGGCACCTGACTGGCTCGCTCAGAAGAGCGTGCGACTCTTGATTTTTTTAGGGTCATGAACCTCATGCTGGGGGGGCAGAGATTTCTTAAATAGATAAAACTTTAAAAAATTAGTAAGAAGATACTTCTATGCCTAAATTCAGTCAGTTGACTGAATTTTACAGAACACTACCCACACTATAAAAGTAAGTTATTCATATATACTGGCAGAAAGAACAAGAGTCTTATTGTATAAATATTAAAGAGGGTCATAAATTCATACTCTACAAGTTGAATGTGGCCTACCCCTTCTCTCTTGGTTTTAATGCATGGCATTCTAGAACTATATTCATTAACTTACCACATAAATCCCACCATGCTGGCCATCATGAATTTTGTTATGTCGAACAATTGGACAACTGTTTGTCCTAATCTGAATTCCTGCTAGTGCATTGCCTATTTAAAAATAAAAGTTACAATGTCAACATAAGGAGCCTAGTGCAACACAGTAAGAGTTTTGCATTACACAATAAACATTTTTACAATTTTAGGAAAAGCATTAGTCTGTGAATATGTCATATTCAGAAAGATATTTGTGGGCCATGAACATTAAAAAAAACTAAGGGAACCAGGAGTATAAAAAGAAAAACTGTAGGCAGTATGGGTATAATGGTTAAGAGTAGAGACTCAGAAGTCAGGCTGCCAAATTTTGAATCCCAGGAATTCTACCTTCCTGTGTGACTGTAAGATACTTAACCTCATCATACCTTTGTTTCCTGATCAGTAAGTGGGGATATTTAATAGTGTCTACTTCACAGGGTTGATGTGAATATTATATGACTTAATTCAGGTAAGGTGTTCAGAATAATGCCTGAAACTAAGTAAGCTTTATGTTAAGTATTAGCAAAAGACAAAGCCCAGGAACATATCAGTGTCTGGCATACAGACACCTAATAATGGTTTGCTGAATTAATATCTCAAAAAGTTTTAATGAGGAGTATTTTCCTTTTATAGTTAGTACCAAAGTTAATGAAGTGAATCTAAGGAAACTGTAGATACTTCTGAGACTAAGGTCATATTTATATTTTCATCACTGATAATCTGGTATAGTGATTGGTACACAGTGGGTACTCAGTAAATGGTAAGTGAATAATGACTATTAAGTAAATAGATCAGAAATAATCTTTATTGAGAGTTTAAAGAAACTGGATCAATTATCCTATTTGGATGGTTTCAAAGTGGTCCACTGTGTTAATGTCAAGAAGAAAGGCCAAGCTCCAAGACTGTATACAGCAAAACCACATGCTTACCATAAATGTCATTTCCTTCAATAAGGCCTCGTCCATCACCAAAGATGTAAACTCCCCCTTGATTTCCATTAAATATAGAATTTCCCCTATAATTAATAAATAATAAAAAATAAACATCTATTCCAACATCTACAAGCTTACTTGTTTTACACAATAAACTGTAAGGCCACTCATAATCATGTGACCTTAAAAAATTATTTATCTTTTAAGGGCCTCAATTTCCTAATCTGTAAAATGAGGGACTCAGATTAGATGATTTCTAAATTCCCTTGCAGTTTTTCTAAGACCTAAAGCTTAGAAGAGCCTCCTGGTATTTGAGACAAAATAACATTCTTTTTTTCCCCAAAATATTTATTTTGAGAGAGCATGGGTACACACAAGCAGGGGTGGGGGGGGGGGGGGGGGGGGAGCAAAGGGGGGGGGGGGGGGGAGGGGTGGGAGGGAGAGAATCCCAAGCAGGCTCTGCTCTGTCAGTGCAGAGCTGATGTGGGGTTTGATCCCATGAACCCCGAGATCATGACCTGAGACAAAATCAAAAGTTAGACGCTTATTAACTGACCAAGCCACCCAGGCACCCCCAAAATAACATTCTTAAAAATCCCCCCTCAAAATAGCTAACACAATGAGAAGAACTGTTTTTTAGCTGATCTGGAAACGTTTGTTGAATATTAACAAGATGGAAATCCCATAATCTACTTTCATAAAGCCAGCAGAAAATAAAACTTGGCAATTAAAAATAAATTATCATTGATCAAATTATAATAGTTCTGTTCTACAGTCTTAGTCAATGCCTTTCAGAATGTATCTGTTTGTTTCCTTACTGTGGCCAGAGGGAGTGGTAGGAACTATTAAAGGAAAGTTTTGACTTTTTGTTATTCTTGGACTCTCTGTCCAAGAATCTTTGAGATAGCTACTTTCCTGATTTATGCTACCTGCTCTCAGACAAAAAGAGAAGACAAGATCATTCAGGTTCCAAGAGAAAGTTCATGGCTCTACGTACCCATTTATAATGCAGTTTGATAAATTTAAAATAAAAATCTCAGCATTTGCAATTGTTCATAAAATATTATTAATGCATGGCTTAGATCACTAAAAAACGAACACCCTAAAATAAAAGCAATTGTTATGCTCATTCAGATGCATAGACATTTACTAGGAAAATCTATTTTACAGCAGTCAGGTGTCTAGGAAAAACACTGAGAGTTAAAGCTAAGTATCCTGACTTTTCTTACAACACAAAACAATGTGACAAAGTAATTTCCATCCATAATTACATATAAATACCTTATTGTTGGGTCACTATTTGAGGTAATCCATACACCTGCAAAGTTGTTTGCATAGATTTTATTCTCTATGAATTGTCCTCTTCCTTTCTCATGCACATATATTCCTCCAGTCTGCCCATGATGAATTTCACATCGAACCACCGTGGGGTTAGCATAGGCTTTTACTTCAAAGCCTGCTATTCTGTTTCTGTGTATGTTGCAACTTTCAAAGTAACCCTGAAAAACACAGAAATTAAACTGTAGGTAAGGCTACCTTCCAAAAAGAAATGACATTAAAAAAATTGACCTTTTTAATGTATACCTCTAAATTAAGTATCAGAAATGTTGAGTAAGAATAAAACACAGATATACACTAAATTTCAAATGATAAACACGAAGAGATTTAAGTATTTTAGTAAAACATAAGTACAAATTCTCTAATTAGTCTCAGTATACTCAAAGCCAGGAAAGAAAAATAGGGAAAGATTTATTCAATAAATGCAAATAAACACCATTACCCAATAAATATATAGATCCTTTAACAAAGACTTATTACGTATTAAATAAAATAAATCCTTGTAGTTAAAAATGCCCCAAGAAATCAAACTTTCTAAAAAGTTGACTTAAGGACATAATCAGAGACAATAAAACCCTTCTGAAGACTTATGTTTATGCTCTACATGCTATCTAAGATAGTATACATTAAATATGATCTCAATTTTATTTCAAGAAAAACTTGAAGAATAAAACAAAAATATGAGGGCATGATTATCTGAGAAGTATTATGGATGACTTTTTGTATGCTTTACACTTCTCTTAGTTTCTTAAATCTTCTGTAACAGACATGCTTATTTTTTTTTTTTTTATTTTTTGGACATGCTTCACTTACTTGTAATGAGAGTCAAAGTTACTGTAATACTGATATCCTAAATTCTAAGATCCAATCAAGAGTAAATAATTAAGAGAAAAAAATAAGACATTCCTAAGATGGCACTTAAACTCCTGGTCTATCTCCCTTCAAAAACTGAAGGTGTTCTCCATTCTTTAAATTCTCTTTAATACTAAGTACTTTCTTATGCTACCTCTAAGTACTGCTTTGTACTACTTCCATATTGGTCATATCCATTTCTAACTGATCATAAGCTCCTATATAGAAATGAATATACTAATTTCTGGTGAAGCTATACAGGACTTCACACACACTAAACACTCAAGTAAGAACTAATTAACTTTCTGCAAAATCTAGTAGAGGCTAAAAACAGGATGTAAATCTGAATAGTTTACTATATATTTAACTCTTTAAGAAGACACACCTCTGAGAATAACATTCAGAAGTAGTTTCTGGATTCATTTTCTACAAGTACATACTATCTGTAACTTTGAAAAATAACTTTTTTAAATATGAAAAGCTTCTTTGATTTTATACCAAATAAAAATGGATGTATAATGGATATATATACAGACTATTATGGCAAAACTGAGCATCAAAGAAAAAAACAAGAAATTTAAAGAGTTCAGACCAAATGGACTTAATGTTAGGTTGGAATGAATCCACATTTCTGATGTTTTCATTATTGAGAAAGGAGTTCAATTAGGCTCCTAGTTTCTTTCTGCTGGGAGTTGAATGACTTCTCTGATTGGTAAACTTGGGGAAGAATAAACTGGGTATGCTCATTCAGCTTCACTCTTTTCCTCACAGAAGTGAGCTGCCCTGAGGGAGCATGCCTTCTGCTACTATTCCACAAACAAATCTTAGGACTAAGTGGGTAAGCCTATTTAATTTTGGGGTGCAATTACAACCAGATCCATGTGGTTCTTGTTCTAGGTTGTATTCTCCAACTTAGCTCTTTAAGGGTTAATAAAATGCTATTTCAGCCCCCTTCTGCTACCTCATGGCTTTATTTCTTAATCTGTTCAGAATGTGGCAAGGAAATGTGCTGCTTATTGGGCTTCCATAAAGATTTCAGTAACAGCCCACTGTCATCTACTGACTATACTAAACATACAGTACTGCAAGTATATTTTGCTATGTATTGACTAAACATGATTCAAATGCAGGGATGCTCTTTCTGTTTTCTTTAGGTTTTGATTCTGTATAGTTAAGATAGTCAACTAAAGCAATTTATTTTGTTAAGTTTATTTTTTTACTTTGAGAGAGTGCGAGCACATACGAGTTGGAGAGTGACAGAAAGAAGAGGGAGAGAGAGAGAGAATCCCAAGCAGGCTCCACACCATCAGCACAGAGCCTGATGTAGGGCCTGAACTCACAAACTGTGAGATCATGACCTGAGCTGAAATCAAGAGTTGGACACTTAACCCACTAAGCCACCCAGGCACCCCTAAGATAGTCAACTAGATCCACAAGTTTATTAAGGCAAACAGTAGCCTCCTCTCCTCATCTTCCCTGATCTAATGGCCCCCGTTTCCATTCATTTAGCTGTTTCTTTTTATCTATCTATTTTTTTAAAGTTTATTTATATTGAGAGAGAGAGAGAGTGAGCGAGCAAGCGGTCACACAAGCAGGGGAGGGGCAGAGAGAGAGGGAGAGACAGAATCCTAAGCAGGCTTCGCGCCACCAGCACAGATGTTTGGGATTCTGTCTCTCCCTTTCTCTCTGCCCCCTTCCACTTGTGCTCACTCTCTCAAAATAAACATTAAAAAAAAAAACAAACAAACCAAAAAACAACTTGTATTGTATCTTCAGCTTGCAGTTTTAGGGATTATCCACTGACTTCCTATTATAGAAGGTAACAATTTAGCTCTTTCTATCTCCCATCACACACATTCACACTGTCATTCCAATGTAGTTATATCACAATTTTGGTTAAGATTACTGTGCTACTCAGAGCTGAGCCATAAAGTACAACTACATATTCTTTGCCATACAACTTTTTATTGAAGTTAGTAATTATCTTGTTCTCCTTTGCTTAGGTCTCTAGTGATAATTCTATCCTAAACTTGTGATCAGTTCTTTAAACACTTGAATATATTTATATTCACATCAGATTTATCAATTTATCTTCCTGAACATAAGGTTTTATAATCGGCTCTAAAGTGGACTGGCTGCCCTGGTCATAGGCATGCAGTCATTTACAACATTGCAATTCAAAGGTTAAAATGTCTCCTAGGTTTTATCAAAGACGGTGTTTGTAACCTGTATTTTTTGTTTGAGAATAACTTTCAAGAACAGAAAGCAGGAAAAAACATTATTTTCTTTCATACTTTTTTTTTTTTTAAGTAAACTCTACTCCTAATGTGGGGCTTGAACTCACGACCCTACACTCAAGAGTCACATGCTCCAGGAGCTGCCCCCCCCACTACATGCTTTGAAAACCAGAAGCCTCTCTATTGCTACAACTGTCATTTTATTACATTCATTACAGAACAATGATTGACTGACTTATAGTTTAATAATTTTACAGAGAAATCTATCTCTTATGGGCTTAAAGGGTTCAGTTAATGTAATTGTGCTTTAAAATACATTTTAATGGAATGCATGTTTTAAGAGATGCCTTTAGTGTAAAATAGCCTAATAATACAGAAATGTTAAGTAGGATATAGACAGAATTCTACTTTGCCTTGTAAGATGCAGACCACAAAAACTCCAACATATATGTACAAAACTCCAAAAGCAAGGGTGTTTTGTTGGGACAATCCCCAAAAATCATTTCAAAGATATCAGATTGCTAAGAGCTTCTTCCATATATACATTTCTAAGTTTATTTATTTTGAGAGAGACAGTACAAAGGGGGGTAGGGGCAGAGAGAGAAGAGAGAATTCCAAGCAGGCTCCATGCTGTCAATGCAGAGCCCAATGCGAGGCTTGAACATGTGAACCATGAGATCATGACCCAAGCCAAAATCAAGAGCTGGATGGTTAACTGACTTGAGCCGCCCAGGGACCCCAAGCTTCTTCCATATATAAAATAAGGGCTTGTTAACTTGATACCACAAGTGTTTCTAAATCCTTGACATACACATTAATATAAATTTTTGAAAATTAACTTTCTATAAAGTTAAAAACTTAACACTGATATAAAAATAAAAGGCGAAGGACTTTTTCATTTAAAATTTTTTGGAAATACAACAGTCTTTATTAAATATGACAAAGTAAAAGGCATTCAAGAATTTCTCTTAAAACTCTCCAAAGAAAACAAGAATGAAAAATAGAGGAAAAAAAGCATGCTATCTTCATTGAAATAAATGTCTGCAATGCAAACTACTATTTACAGAACACTTGCCAAATACTGCAAAATCTGGATAAGGAAGAGTAGGTGCTGAAACCTAACAAATGCTATCTTCTACCTTTAGCAAGGTAGTTTCCCCCAAATAGCTGAAGGTTCCAATGAGCCTAGCCAATACTACAGTGATGAGATCTAATGGCATGAACGGAACATAAGAAAGAGATATTTCTGTATCATTTTCATAGAAATATCCCAGGCACAAGAAGTAAATGTGAGTAGGAAACACACTAAGCATGAAATTATGCTTCCTATCTAAGGGAGATTATCCAAAGTAAAGGAAAATGAGAGAGAGGGCAATTTCAAAATTTCTGTCATGTGTCAAATTCATAAATTAAGAATAAATGTCTCAAAAAATTTTATAGCAGTTTGGTATTGCTGTGGTATTCTAATTACATTTTATACAAAACAATACTCTGGAATGGATTTAATATTAAAAAAAGATAATTGGGGAACTGTGAACAATGAAAGAAAAATTGTTTTTAGGAATGAGACTGGTACTGTGGTTCTATGAAAGAAAGAAAAATAAAGAATCCTCATTTTTTAAAGATACATGCTGAAATATATACAGATGATATGATGACGTCCAAGATTTGCTTCAAAATAATCTAGAGAGTAGAGAGTAAAGTGATTAAGTACAGATGAAACAAAATTGGCCATGAATTGAGATAGCTGTTGAAGTGGAAAGTGGGTACGTGGAGATTCATTCACTATACTGTTCTACTTTTATGTACGTTAGAAAAATTCCATAAAACAAAATGCATTAAAAATTAGAGCTAAAAACTCTACTGGAAACAAAACAGGAAAAAAAGAACTATAGAATCATAGGGACACAGAGAGCCAAGTTTCTAAAGAAAGGAACACATGGAATAAAAAAAAAAACCCAGTAAAACACAACATCAACAAAAACCTACATAAGGATACTGAAGTAGAAAAAGAAAAAAAAAAAAAAAAACCACAACAAAAAAAGCCCCAGAATGATCTCAGACTTGCCAGCTACACTGGATGCTAGAAATATAAAAATGTCTATAAAATTCAGAGGGGAAAAAAGTGCACTCAAAACTGTGTATATTTAGCCAAGTTAAAAGGTAATGGGGTAGGTGTTCTCAAGTGGTAAGAATTCAGGCTACAATACTTGTAAGTCCCTCTTTTAAAAATAAATAAAAGGGGTGGCGGGTGGCTCAGTTGGTTAAGCATCTGACTCTTGATTTGGCTCAGGTAGTGATCTCACAATTTGTGAGTTCAAGCCTGGCACTGGGCTCTGCACTGGCAGTGTGGAGCCTGCTTGGGATTCTGTGTCTGTCTGTCTCTCTCAAAAATAAATAAATAAACTTAAAAAAAACCCAAAAAACAAATAATGAATGGCTAGATGACAAAGTCCAGCCATACAAAGGATGAATCAAAAAAATTCAGCAATGGACAAACTGTTATAAAAGGACTAAAGGTAAACAAATATAGAATAAATACACACCAATAACTATAGGAATGCAAATGTTACAAATCTTTACAAAAGAAAAATAAGAATATAAATGACGGAATGGTGACAGGTTGAAATATAAGGTGTTCATTCCCTCATTTTTTGTACGAGTTCATACTTAATCCTAGAGGTGTCCTTTGTACTAGTGCATGTAGTATCTTTACAAAAACAACTCTTTAAAATAAAAAGAGTATAAAATCTTTTATGATTAATTCTTATGAGTATAGGAATTTAAAGTCTAAGTATGTCAGCAGGCAAGTAAAGGAAAAAAATTCAGAGAATACATGTCTATTTAAAGAAAGTGGACAGTATAGAAACTAGTTTTAAATGTTTATTCTAATGTTCTTTGAAGTTCTATAGATAACAAAGTCAAATTTTAGAAAGATTATTCACAGTGATGTTATCCTACCGATCATGGGCTGTCAACACAAAGACGATGAAGAAGACAAGCCAAAAGAATACCTGAAATGGAAGAACATCCTACCAAAAGATGTTATGCTTTAATTTCCATCCTTCCCTTACAAATGTGTAATACGTTACAAATCTCTTCATCAATCCTTAATGAAAATATCTATCTGTAGCATCGCCTAGAATTGTTTAAAAACAAGTTAAAAAATTTGTAAGCCCAAATATAGGTGTACAATTCACTATACTGTTTACTGTTTACTGAGGACTAAATTATTATGATGAACTTTAGTTAAGTGACCATCACCACAGGTCTTTTAAAAATGAGGAAGTTTACTCAGATTAAAATTATCTTGGCACTTCAAATCTCCCTTGTCAATGAGACCAGAGGAATGCAAAAACGTGATACTAGAATTGTACGTTAACTCTGGGGCAAAGTGTAAAGGCAACGCGAGCAGAGAAATACTAGCATAGTGGTGCCATTACAAAATGAGAGTTCCATTTAGGAACTATAGGCAATATAGGCCAGGGGAGAAGGGGAGATTTTCAAGATTCTTATGTTTTGATATCCTCCATACCTTTGCCCAGACTCCCCAGTTCCCATGCTTCCTATTTCCCTATTCTTTGGAAAACAGAGGTACAATTTACAGTGAAATGTCAATTTCTTTATTCCAGCTGGAGAGGGGCAAGTGGTCATCTCCACTCTTTATTATTTGTTTGCTTGTTTATTTATTTATTTTATTTCCCCCACTCTGCTTTCTTATTTAAAGGCCCAAGTTATAGCCTACATTTTAAGTGAACTATTCTTCGCAGGTTACAGTTACCCCAGGAGTATGATGCACTGGATGGTCTGAAACCATTTAAATCTAATCAGAATTTCATAAAAGAGTGCTCCCTCCTGGTCTAGATCAGTTTTAAAACAGTTCTACATTAGGGCTTTGGAACAAACAATAAAAATAAAAAATTTCCTTCACTAATAGATGATTTGTATATGTGAATCCAACATTCCTCTGTTGCTTGATTCATGCTATACAACAGCAATACAACTTCGCTGTAACCCGATTTGCCCACCATATCATCACCTCTTCTCCCATCTCAGACTCCTTAACAAAAAATGTTGCCAATGTTGTACTAGGACTTAAAAATTGCCTCAATGAAAATTAGACATTAAATGAAAAGCATACCTGAATAGACACCAAAGACCATTATTTTAAAATAGTGGTCTAAGAGAGCTCAAAAAGTTGTGCCTCTAGAAATCTGTGTAAAATGACATAATAGTATTTAAAATATAATATTATCCATCAAGACACTAACTAACTGCTGCATCAGTTTTAGAACTGATATTTTATTATCACTGTATCTCTTATTAAAATTCTGCCAGTTAAAAAAAATTTTAAAGCACTAAAATGGAATGATGAAACCATTAATTCTCAAAGTGTAGTCTAAAAACAACCTGCATTCAACTCACTTATAGTGCTTATTAAAAATGCATATCCTAATCCCCATTTATATTATTTATTATATCTGGGTGATTTTTATGCACACTTACATTTGAGAACTACTATATTAGATCTTACTCCCCTCAAAGATTCATCAATTCCCTAAGGACACCATCTTCTCTACATGCACATAGTATTAGATTCATGAATTTACAGATTACTGCACAATGATTTTAAAATATGCTGAAATTTCTTTTTAAAATTTTGAGAGAGAGAATATGTGTGTGTGTGTGTGTGTGTGTGTGTGTGTACAAGCAAGGGAGGGGCAGAGACAGAGGAAGAGAATCTTAAGCAGGCTCCATGATGTCAGTAGAGCCTGATGTGGGGCTTGATCCCATGACTTATAAGATCATGACTTTCACTGAACTCAAGAGTCAAGACACTCAACCGACTGAGCCCCCACAGGTGTCCCTAAAATAAAAATCTTTAAAAAAAAAAATAGCTTAACTGATAAGAAGTCAGTTTTTTTTTTTATTAAGAATAAATGTTCTTACCATGCCATGATCAAATGTGAACACACCAACATCACGTCCATGATGGATATGATTCCGTCTAATAATTGGGTTTCCATGATTTTTAACCCAAATCCCAGCTAAAGCATTATTGGAAATTTCATTATCCTCATATATTCCCTGCAACAATTAATCAGAAATAGACATTAGCAGAACTTTAAAAAAAATTTTAAAAAGAAAAAAAACCCACAAAATTAAAAAATACCTGTGCATGATCTGTTATATAAAGTCCAACATTTTCACAGTCACTGATGTTACAGTGCTTGATAGTGGGACATGCTCCTTGACCACTAACACATACTGCTGAGCCAACTGTAAGAAGAAAAATTTATTCAAAAATCTACTGGACAACAATACAGTGACTTTTTTTTAAGAGAGAGACAGAGAGAGATAGAGCAAGAGCAGGGGAGAGGGGAAAAGGGAGGGAGGGAGGGGGAGAGAGACAGAGAGGGAGAGAGAATATATATCCAAGGCAGGCTCTATGCTCAGTGAAGAGCCCAATGCTGGATCCCACAGCCCTGGGATCATGACTTGAGCCGAAATCAAGAGTTGGGACACTCAAGTGACTGAGCCACCCTGGCACCCCAATAACTCATTTCATAATAAAACATAATGGAAACACTAACCTGTACATGTACTTCGGATGATACAGTGATCAATAATAGGGCTACAATTTACTGTAATCTCTAAGCAGTGGTGTGCATTATGGTGTTGAGCAGATTTGTCATCAGGGTTAAACTGAAAAGGAGAAATTCTGCTTGAAACAGACAACCACTGCCTTAAATGATTTCAACATACATATTCTAAATCTTAAATTCCTTACCCTTATTGTCATATATCCAACATAAGCATCCTCAGAACCTTCCATAAAGACGAAGGTTGAATCTCTAGTGTTTTCAATTATAACTTTGTCTGCTACTTTTCCAGGTGCTGTGGAGAAGATATTTTAAAACACATTACCTTTATCTTTTTAATGCACATGATTTATCAGATGAAATTGAAATAAAAATTTTTTTAATCAGTAAAAATATTCTGCCATAAAACTAATAATAAAAAAAATCCTTTTTATTGTTTTAAGTTGGGTACTTTTTTTGGAGGAGGCATTTTTTTTTCATTTTTTAAGAAAAATTTTAATAAAAAAATTTAATTGAAGTATAGTTAACATATTAGTTTCAGGTGTACAATACAGTGACTTGATAATTATATACATTATTACAAAATGCTCACTATGGAAGTGTAATTACTCTGTCACCATCACAAAATTATTATAATATTACTGATTATATTCCCTATCCTATACTTTTCAACCTGTGGCATTTATTTTATAACGGGAAGTTTGTACCTCTTAATCTCCTTCCCCTTTTTCATCTATCTGTCCACTTACCTCCCCTCTATAAACCACCTATACGTTCTCTGTATTTATGAGTCTATTTCCTTTTTACTGTTATTTGTTTTGTTTTTTAGATTCCATATATAAGTGACATCACTTGGTATTTGTCTTTGTCTAACTTATTTCACTTAGCATAATGAGGGGGAAGTTTTAAAAAAACATTAGTATTGAGTATATAAGAATATTCATTTTATCAGGTAACTGTGTTTCACTGGCCTTTACTACAGGCCATCATATTTAATGTGGGTATTATTTGAGTACTATTATACTCATTCATATATAACAATACTCCTAATAATATTTAACTACTAATAGTATTTAGTATCAAATACAATGACAGATTAAAAAATGGTTTCTTGTGAAAATAAAATCACCTCTGGCAGCACCAGAAAAAGAAGCTTAAGGAGGGGAAAGAAGAAGGGGGATGATGAATAGGTAGAGAAGGAGAGAAACCTCCCAATTTAAACTTATTTCCAAACTGGCCTTGATTTGGAAAGTACTGCAAGTCACTAGGCAAAATTTACTATACCTTCCCCCACTATTCTCTATCGTGGAAATGGAGCAGGGAAGCACAAGGGGCAGTAAATACAAATTTCAGTTACAAGTAATAAATGCTAGCTATCTTAAAATGGTCCAGGTACAGTGTCCTTAAAAAAGGCAGAAGAAATCTTGAAATGACTGACCAGTGCTCAACAACTGTTACATTAATTCTTAGAAACCTGACCAATAGCACAAAAAAAATTTACAAAGGATATCTGTTTCATTAAAAACACAGCAATAAAAACATTAACCATCTTGATTTTCAAATAAAAGATAAAACAAGTATCTTTCTTTCTTTAATGAATAGGACAGTTGGACAAAGTACAGACATCAAGAAATATATACATCTTAAAAAAAAATTCATCTATAATGTCTGAACTGTCATGTTTTCATTTCTGTGATATGCAATATTCCTGTTCTTTCTTACCATTAAGGTATTACCAAGGTTCCCCTGGATTTTAAGTCACTAGTGTTAAAAAAAAAAAAAAATCATGTAAATAATATATTAAATTTTTAATGACAATGCATCTCAAAATACCTGCACCAATCATGGTGATTGGAGATTCAATATATATCCATTCATCAGTGTATATTCCAGAATGAACAAAGATAAGTCCATCAAAATGAGCTTCTTGTACCCCACCAAGGGCATCTTCAATTGTATCATAATACTACAAAAAAAAAAAATAAAAGCATCAGTACAGAACTGAAAGATTACCATCTTAAGTCTTGTAAAAATACGATTCAAACATACCAACATATTTTCTCTTCCTTTATATCTTGCAGGATTACTGTAGAAATGTTCAGCAAATCCTGGCTTTACATGTGCACCTTTATACTAAAATGTCAAAAAACAAAACAAACAAAAAAACCAGAAACATTAACTACTAATATAAACATTATATTCTAAATTAATTTCGTATTGCATATTTTTTATTAAATATAAAAAACGTTTTAATTATTCTAATTTTCTGTTGCATAGTGCAATGTAAATTCTGAAACAGCTTATGACTCAGTAATATCCAGTAAGAAAGGACAAAATTTGCTAATCTCAGCACTACTGATATTTTGGGACAGACAATTCTTTGTTGTGGGGTTGTCCTGTGCATCACTGTTAAAATATTTAGCAGCATCCCTGGCCTCTACCCACTAGATACCAGTAGAATCCTCTTCTCCAGTGTGACAACCAAAAAGGTCTCCAGACATTGCCAAATGTCTCCTGTGGAGCAAAACCATCCCCACCTGAGAACCACTCATAAAAGACCATAGGAAAATTAAGGTAAATGTGAAACTTTAAAACAACTACTGAACACTAATAATTTAAGAAAAAGTTCAAAGAGATCCATATAAAGTATAACTGCTCTTGGGCTACTGATGCTTACTGCCACTGTTTAAATTATTAATAAATACATCAGCAGTTAAAAAAATTGTTGAATATTTTGTTGACTGATAAATATTCACTGCCTTAAAACCTATTCTTAAGTTTAAATAAATTTTTTAAAAAGAAACTTAGTTACAAATATAAATCAGTATTTTCCATTTATACTTCATACCAACTGCTGGAAACTCTCTTTCCAAGGATTTGGATGTTCATATTCTTCTGGATTAATCTGGTAGAATTTGCCAGGTTCAGGATGCATCATAGGGCGAGTATATTCGAAAACTTCCATGTATAATCGTTTCCTGAAGGAGAAAAGGAATGAAAGATTTCTTCATAAAATGTCCTTTAAAACAACTAGAAAGGGGCGCCTGGGTGGCTCAGTCAGTTAAGCAACCGACTTCGGCTTAGGTCATGATCTCACAGTCCGTGAGTTCGAGCCCCACGTCGGGCTCTGTGCTGACAGCTCAGAGCCTGGAGCCTGCTTCGGATTCTGTGTCTCCCTCTCTCTTTGCCCCTCCCCTGATCATGCTCTGTCTCCCTCTGTTTCAAAAATAAATAAAAAAACATTAAAAAAAAATAAAAATAAAAATAAAACAACTAGGAAAATTATCTGATGCTTTAAAACATGTAAGAATATAAAAAACCAAAATTTTAAATGTAAAATGGTTTTTGGCTAAAATAATATAACTACATATAGGGACACCTGGGTGGCTCAGATGGCTGAACATCTGACTTCAGCTTAGGTCATGATTTCACAGTTCACAAGTTTGAGCCCCACATCTGGCTCTGTGCTGACAGCTTAGAAACCTGGAGCCTGCTAAGGATTCTGTGTCTCCCTCTCTCTCTGCTCCCTCCCCACTCACTCTCTCTCAAAAATAAATAAACATTAAAAAACAATATGTAGCTACATATAAAAAATAGTACACCTCCCAAAATAAGAAGTGTCAATTCTTCAAAATTTGCTTAGGGGAAAAAAGGCTACCCTTACTGTAAAAGGCTCATACGGTTATTATTTAAAAGGATGGCTTTTAGGTTGCCTGGGTGGCTTAGTCAGTTAAGCGCCTAACTCTTGGTTTCGGCTCAGGTCATGATCTCATCATTTGTGAGATCAAGCCGGGCATCGGGCTCCACGCTGACAGTGCATGGCCTGCTTGGGATTCTCTCTCTCCCTCTCTCTCTGCCCCTCCTCCACTCACACATGTGCATGCTCTCTCAAAATAAATAAATAAACTTTGAAAAAAATAATTAAAGGACGGCTTTCAGTGAAATACTCTGAACCTAATTAACTCTTTGTATATCTTTACATGTTATTATCAAGAGCCAACAAATCTCAGAAATGTACTGATAGTAACTATTATCACTTCCTGTAAAAATTGGTATTTTCTTGCAGTCTTTTTATCTACAGATAGTTTCATTTACTACAGTTATGATTATATAGCATATAAAATTCTGTATTCTGCTCTTTAAAAAAATTTTTTAGAACATAGCATTTTACTATGTTAGTAGCAACTCTTGTAAAAATCACTATTAATTGCCTGTATCATCATCCTCCAAGTAGATGTTACATTATTAGTCCATTTCTTCTTGCTAGACATTTAGATTTCTAATTTTCCCTATTATTAACTGTGCCATTATGAAAAATTTGTACATAAGGAAAAAAAATTTCCAGAAGTGAATTACGTTGGTCAAAGGGCTCGCATACTTTAAGGCTCATAAATACAACTGTCAAACTCAGTGATGTTAACAGTTTTCCAAAAGTGATGTAACAAAATCTACACTCTCATTAAACTATCAGATTGAATTACCTGTTTTCTTTTTCTTAAAAAATTACCTATCTGAAATTAGACACAGTTCTATTTCTAAAAAGCTTAAATTTAAATGAACAACATTTCCCATAATCACTCAGTTGCTATTAACTGATAAATAGCACAGAAAGTACTTCATTTTTTGTTTTATAAATACCGCTTAGACCAACAACCTACATTTGTGATAAACAGGTAACATGGAATTTATAAGCATTCTAATGTTGTTCCAACGGTTTAATTTTAACCAGCACCTCACACTTCAACTTCCCTACCATCTTTAGCATTTAGGGCAGCAAATAATATATCTCAAGATAATAAGAAATATATTTTCACTTACCACAAAATTGGATCATTAGCAAGCTCACTGAAGCGTTTACACACACAAGCTGCTCTACAAAGATCCTGTTCCAGCAAGTAAGAGAAGATTTTTAGAACCACTTCATCTGGCAGTTTCTCCTGAAGATACTGTTCAGCAGGTGCTGCTATAGAGAGATTAACAAACAGAATTTAAACTATTTATTGCGGTAGTGACAACTTTCTCATTATGTAAAGAGCATTAGTTTCATTTTATCTAATGAATAGCTTTTATTGTTTGATGACAGTCATTTTATAAGCATTTTACTTTCTTAGATAATATACACATTTACTTTCTTTTGTCCTAACTTAAGTATTCTTTCTTTTAGCTGTTATGTACCATTTCAGAAACTGGTTAAACACACAAAATGTATTTTTATACAACAATTACAGTCAAAAGAGATCAGGTTCTCATGTTTATTCTATAATATCACCTTTTCAATTCAAAATGTGCCATTAATCTATATTTAATAAAATTTTAATTTTTGCCATCAAACAAAATTAAAAAGAGTATTTAACTCTATCCCTTAGTTTTCCCAAAGGAAATACCAGATAGATCTTGTGATTTTCCAGATACTCTTGCACGTTTTGCACGATGACCAAAGTTTTCTGTAGTTGAAGTTGAGGCACCCTTCAAAAACAAAAGGAAAACTAATTAAGCAAATATTTTTACCATACGTAATCATTACTTCTAAAAAACGGTGACATTTCAGGGGCACCTGGGGGGCTCAGTCGGTTAAGCGTCCGACTTCGGCTCAGGTCATGATCTCGCAGTTTTAGTTTGAGCCCCATGTCAGGCTGTGTGCTGACAGCTCGGAGCCTACAGCCTCCTTCAGATTCTGTCTCTCTCTCTCTCTCTCTCTCTCTCTCTGTCCCTCCCCCACTCATGCTGTCTCTCTCTCAAAAATAAATACACATTAAAAAAAATTTCTTTTAAATGGTGACATTTCCCGTTTTGTTTCTTAACAATTCCTTCATTACAAAAAGAAAAGGAGTTACATTTATTTACCTCCATACTGCTCTTTGTAGGACACGCTGTTCTTTTTGGCAAAAGAGTTTTTCTACGAAGTTGGTATGGACTATTTTGTGCACCAGGACCTGATTCTTCAGCAACCATATCTGCAGGTACATCATCATCTGTTATAAAAAAAAGCAATATGAAAAATGACACCCATTTTTTAAAAAAAGCTCTATGGATGCAGTATACTTTTAAGAAGCTTCATAAATTTGATAGGGGAAGAAGGGGTAGGTATAACTTTTATATAAAATTTCAGCCAACTGGACAAACATCTGAAAGAAATGCTAGACTTCTAGTTCATTTCTTACTTCAAAACAAATTCCAAAATAGAGCATGTATTCAAGTACAAAAAAATCTATCACTAAAAGAAACCAAAGGTAATTATTTTTTGTAATGTTAAAGCAGAGAAGAAGTAGAACACAACATTTAGAAAAAAGGTGAGGAGCATGTTCACTTGATGAGGAATGGGAAGACTTACTAATACATGATTATAGCCCAAGTAGGGTGAGAAGAGTAGCCTGGCAAGAGGTGTCAGAATCAAAGTGGGATGAGGAGGGTGTCCATGCAGAGGGACAGCTAAGTGGAGGGTGGGTATCACATATCAAGTAGGATGAAAACAACATTTTGCAGACGGTGGTCTGGCATAGGGTGCTAGAGCTCAACAGGGTAAGGAAGCTTGTGTGGGAGAAGGGGTGGCCTGAAATGGAGAGTCAGAGCAAGAGCAAGGAGAGAAGGGCATACAGGAAAAGGGATGGTGGAAGTGGAAGATTGGCTGCATACAACAGAGGGATTCATCAAATAATTAAACAATAATGGAAGCCAGGTTTCTGTCAGAGAAGAGAGTTAAATTATAAAAAGAAAACTAGAATAAGAACTTGGGTGTTAAGACTGGAATTGGAAGTTATCAATGTGAACTCATGGTTTCTAATACATAAATACATATGTAAATGTTTGGATGTGGATAAATGTACCTGCGTATATTTCCTAGCTTTGTCCACTGACAGAACCTAGAAAGCAGTTGACACTCCAGTACCAATGAGTATGACCAACATTTGGATATTGGCTTCTGATAACATTTTTTATAAAAAGGATAAGGGCTCCTTGGAGAAATGGCTGATTTTAGGTTGTTGGAAATTATAAAACAAGCCTGGAATATCTTGTGGCAGAGAAAAGAAAATGCTCAAAGAATGATGAAGATGTGTCAAAAAGACACAGAGGTCAGCTTAAATGATCACTCACTAGCAAAATTATGTTGGAACATCAAAATTCATAATGACAGTAAAAGTATTATAATCCAATGAATAGAAAGCAACCCATAAATTCATATTGCTAGAGATAAATAATTAACTTTAAAGTTTGATATGGAATGGCACGTTTGAGTACCTCCCCCCAAATACTTATTAAGTAGAAAGGGAAAAATAGTAACTCGATAGCAGAGATGCCCATCAGACACTGCCTTAATCAAGTGATCAACATGACTATCATCAGTAGGACAAACTGAAACTGTGTGCCACCTGATAGCATACAACAGGATCACAACTGCTATGATAAAGATATATATCCTAAATTTAATTTGAGGAAACCTCAAACAAGCTCAATTTGTTCTAATTTGTTTTGAATAATCTTCAAAATTGTCAAAGTCATGAAAGTCAAGCAAAGTCTAAGGAATTGTTCCAGGTTGAAGAATACGGAAGAGATATGGCAACTAACATGGTTCTGAACTGGATCCTTTTGCTAAAAATTTGCCATTATGACAATTAGTGAAACTTGAATGGGAGTTAAAAGATTAGAAGGTAGTAATGGGTCAATGTTAACTTTCAGATTTTAATAGCTGTAGTACAGTGATTTAGGAGAATATCCTTGTTTGTAGGAAACATACACCCTAACGTATTAGGAGGTAGCAGGATAACAGGCTGGCAACTTACTTTTGTGGGGATTCAGAAGGAAAAAACCTTCCTTGTATTATACTTTTAACTTTAAGTACGAATTGTTTAAAAAAAAAAAAAAAAGAGGCTAATAGAGGCACCTGAGTGGCTCAATCAGTTGAACGTCCAACTTTTAGCTCAGGTCATGACCTCACCCTTCTTGAGTTCAAGCTCTGTATTGGGCTCACTGCTTGCCAGTTCAGAGCCTGGAGCCTGCTTCAGATTCTATGTCTCCTTCTCTCTTTCTGCCCCTCCCCAACTTGTTCTTGTTCTTTCTTTCTCTCTCTCTCTCTCTCTCTCTCTCTCTCTCTCCCCACCTCCCCCCAAATAAACATATTGATTTTTTTTTTAAAGCTAATCAATTTGAGTAATATATAAAAAGTTTTAAAATTCTGCTTGGAAAATTAACACCACCAACATAATCAAGAAGCAACCTAGTAGGAAAATATTTTTACAATACATGTCACAGAAGGGTAATTTCCTTATTTTATCTGCATGCCTACAAATCAATATGGAAAAGAAACAATTCAATAGAAAATCAGGCCAAGGACATGAATAGACAAGACAGAATTAAGTTTAAATGCTAATAAAAATGACAATAAGATTAAAAAAAAAAGTTTATATATTTTGAAAGAGAGCACGCACGAGAGAGAGAGAGAGAGAGAGAGAGAGCGAGCATGTGCAAGCGCACAAGGGGGATGGCCAGAGAGAGGGGGAGAGAGAGAATCCCAAGAATCGTGGGGCTCCATCTCACAAACCATGAAATCATGACATGAGCTGAAATCAAGAGCTGGATGCTTAACCCATTGAGCCACCCAGGTGCCCTGACAATGAGATTTTTTATGTGGCAAGTTATCAAATATCAAAAAGTGTGATCAAATACTAGTATCATTAAAGGATAGTATGGGGAAAAAAGATTCCTAATTGCTTTAAGGAGAGCAGTTTGGCAATTGCTATTATTAATAAGGAATTCCATTTCTGCGAATTGATTCTGCAACTATATTCACACATATGGGCAAAGTAGTATGTACCAAGATATTCACTGCAGTTGTTTATAATACTGCGGGATAACAATCAAAATGTTCATCAATAACTGTTTAAATAAACTTTGGTACAGCTATACAATAGACTATTATGTGGTCATTACAAAATACAAAGCAAGGACAGGGCTCCTGGGTGGCTCAGTCAGTTGAGTGTCCGACTTCGGTTCATTCAGATCATGATCTCGAGGTTCATGGGTTTGAGCCCCACACTGGGCTCACCGCTGACAGTGTGAAGCCTGCTTCAGATCCTCTGTTTCCCTGTCTCTCTACTCCTCCCCCGCTCAGGCTAAGATAAACAAACATTAAAAAAAAATTAGATTTTTGTACAATTACAGAAGTTGTTTCAGGTTCTAAGCCATATGCCTAGGTTTTAGTGCTAGCTCTATTTTGAAAATGCCTAAGACCACATATCTCCCATGCCCATATATGCACTAAAACTCCAACCCAGATCCCTGAGGACATATAGTCCAGAACCAAAAAGTCCCTGTGCTATTTTATACAATAGCACCTACTCCTACTTACTGCTTTGATTTGACTTCTCTCATTTCTGGCTTCTTCTTCTTTCCTTCTTTAGAGCTTAACTACGCATTTACATTTCTGTCCTTGTTTTGTGTTACATTTCTGTATGTTTGTGGTAGGTATGCATGTGGGGATAATATCTCTATCACCCTGGTTATAATGCTGCTAGCAATCAGTTTCTACAACACTCAAAAAAGTACATTCTCAAAACTTTTCATCCTATACAACCTTCTTCTCTCTCACTCCACTACTATTCCTGTTTAAAATCGATAGATCTTGGGGCACCCGGGTGGTTCAGATGGTTGAGTGTCCAACTCCTGATTTCAGCTCAGGTCATGATCCCAAGATCATGGGAACTGAGCCCTGAATTGGGCTCCAGGCTAAGCGTGGAGCCTGCTTGAGGTTCTCTCTCTCCCTGCCTCTGCCCCTCTTTCCCACTCGTGCCTTCTCTCTAAAAACAAACAAAAACCCTCAAATCTATAGATCTTATTATTACAGATACCTAACTCACTCACCCATCCTGCCCTGGAATCCTTTCCTTCTCACCATCAACACAGCAAATATTAAAGACTAAAAAGTAAGGAATTCAGAGGTACTAACAGAAAGAAAAGGTGTTGGTTAACTCAGCTGCACCCAGAAGTTCACACCAAACAAATACACAAAGCTACATAATTTGAATTGTGTAATGCCATAGTAACCTCAACTTCCTATCTGTAAACACTGTCTTGTTCTAAAGCACTCAAAGCTCAGTTCTAAAAGAACTGTTATTGATTCTTATTTGTGCTGAGGTAAAGAATCTGTGCTAAATTTCTATATAGTTCTCATAATAAATTACCACTGACTGTTCTAAAAGGTATTTAAAAAGGGGTCATTCTGAAAAGATCACTTGGCCACTATTGCAATATGAAGCAAAGGAAAAGATTAAAAAACAAAACAACTCTAGTCATTAGTATTTTCTTCATTTTTTGAATTCCTGTAGTACTGTATAATTATCTGCAGTAGTATGTAAGTACCATATATTCTTTGCAATATCATAGCTACTTTATGTTATTATTTACTTTTTTGGTATATGCCATATTTTCTTGACAAAAATATAAGCTTTGATGGCCAGGTCTCTCATTTATATTCTTTCTCAGTATCTACTTTGTTGTCCAGTAGGTACTCAAAAAAAATGTTGATTCACATCTATGGAGAACCCCTTCAATTCAAGGAATTTTCCCCAAAAACCATCCCTAGTGGTGAACTATGATGACCTTAGATACTACTTTACAGAAAATAAAAATCTGGACAGGAACTGCTTCATGTCTTTCTACCT
The DNA here is from genome assembly GCF_023721935.1 of Panthera uncia. Classification (NCBI taxonomy): domain Eukaryota; kingdom Metazoa; phylum Chordata; class Mammalia; order Carnivora; family Felidae; genus Panthera; species Panthera uncia. The sequence goes on from NW_026057578.1 coordinate 65,439,858, forward strand.
TCAACTCCAATGAACTTATATACATGCACATGTATGATTTTTTGTTCCCTCCTAAAATTATGAAGTATTCCCAAGATAGATTTGGCACATACGAAGCAAATAAACAAAAATTTTGTTAAATAAATAAATGAAACCATGAATAAAGTGAACGATCAATGGTAACTGCCATACTAGCTCCAATCCAAGAATCAAGAAATCATAAAATATTATTTATGGCTTTGTTCCAACAACGAAGTCTAAAAGCAAGCCCTCAAAACAATATTTTGTTGAAAAAATTTTAACTTTATAGTTTCACTTTTACACCTAGTATTAGAATGTCCATATTTAAATGCCAAGCTGTAATCTAAAACTAAAAAAAAAAAATCTCAATACAAAAATGCTCAATTTCAACCATAATTTACAGAAAACATAATTTTCAGTTAGGAAATGTTCTCAACCAGAGAGGTCTAATAGAAACAGAATGTGATTCATATATGTAAATTTTTTTAAAGTTTATTTATTTTTTTAGTAATCTCTTTACCCAACATGGGGCTCAAACTCACAACCCTGAGATCAAGAGTCACGTGCTCTTCTGACTGAGCCAACCAAGCACCCCCACACATGTAATTTTTCATATTCTAGTAGCTGTATTTGAAAAAGAAAGTGAAATTAATTCTAATATAATTTAACCAGATATCTAAAATGTATTTCAACATTTAACCAATATAAAATTGAGATATTTTACATTCTTTTTTCATACCAAATCTTTGAAAATCAGTACTTATTTTTACCACATTTATTTTCAGACATGCCTTATATCAAGTGCTCAACGGTCACATGTGACTAGTGACTACCCAAATTGGATAGTGTACACACCTACACATTTTATTAAGACCTTATCAGTGCTCAAAAAGATAACAGTGTGCAATTTAAAGGGATGCTTACACACACACACAGATTTAATTTTATAATTTTTAGATTTTACTGTCAACCCTACATTAATATACCAGAGTCTTCACTATTAATAGGAACCAAGGTTTAAGCAAAGCCTTCTGGAAAATAAGCACATTTCTTTCTTTAGCTAAAAAATAATCTTTGAAATCTTTGATATTAAATACATTGAAAATTTATATTAGGATTTATTCCAACAAAAGAAGGGACTTAAGTCTATACATTCTGAAACTAGAAGAATACCTTAATTTTTACATACTTAACTATCTTAAAGGTTTACAAAAAAACTGTATTACTGCTTGGATGGGGTTCAAAATCTATACACTAGGTTATACACTAACCTAAAGTTAAGAGTTTATGGAAATTAATTTACAGTGGTTTCCAACCCCCCACAAATATTATACATATTCCACATTACTTACCCATAGCCACAGATCAGATTGGAAACTTAAGCAAATCTGTGCTAGTAACTGTGTGTTTAGAAACAGCTCCCAGTCTCACATTGTAAAGAACCACACTTGACAACTGTTTCTAACACAGTTGCGAACTACCACAGCTTTTTCCAACTACTAAAAAAATCCACTGAATAAACTGAAATCAAGATAAAATTCATTTAAAATGTTTTTAAATATTTTACTTAAAACTTAAGCATTTTACTTAAAAAATTTTTCTTAAATATTTTAAGGTAGAGAGTCCAGAAATAAAGTCATAATATGTAATTATTCAAGATATTACATATTCCATTCACATATTCAGTTATTAATTACACACATATACACACACTTCTGAATTTCCAAAACAATATGAACTATAGGGATTATCTAAGACTGGTAAAAGAAGAAATATTTACACTTTGGCCACTGAATAATAATCTTTAGAAGCCACTTCTTTGATATTATCAACACTTACTGAAAACTCAAACAAGGCTTCATTTCAACAGAAAAAATTTAGACCAACTCATTCTAAACTGCTGGACATAAAGTGTGTTCAACAAATATTTGCTGAATAAATGTAGAATGAACGAACGAATGTGCCATGCACCGTATGAGTTACTGGTGAGACAGAGCAACCATTAATTCTTTCAATGTCTGGTAGAATTTACCAGTGGAGCAGTCTGGTCCTGGGCTTTTGTTTGCTGGGAGGTTTTTGATTACTGAGTCAATCTCCCTACTAGTAATTCATCTGTTCAAATTTCCTACTTCATCATGATTCAGTCTTGGTAGGTTGTATATTTCTAGGAATTTATCCATTTCTTCTAGGTTGTCCAATTTGTTGGCATACAACTTCATTCTAATCTTCCAATCCTAAAACAAACAAACAAAAAAAACCTCTCCCAATCTTTTGTATTTCTGTGCTCTCAGTTGTAATATTTCCTCTTTCATTTTTTATTTTATTTGTGTCCTATTTCCTTTTGTCTTGGTGAGTGTAGCTAAAGGTTTGTCAATTTTGTTATCTTTTCAAAGAACCAATTCTTAGTTCCTTAATCTTCTCTATTGTCTTTTGACTCTCTATTTTATTAATTTCTGCTCTAATCTTTGTTATTCTCTTCCTTGTATTAAATTTAGGCTTTTTTTGTTCTCTTCCTAGTTCCTTGAAATATAAAGTTGTCTCAGACTTTGTTTCTTGAGATAGACATTTATTGCCACAAACTTTCCTTCTGAACTGCTCTTGCTGCATGCCACATATTTGTCTGTCACAGTTCCATTTTTTTTTGTCTCAAGGTATTTTTTGATTTCTCTTTTGATTTCTTCTTTGACCTACTGGTTGTTCGGTAGCATACTAATTAATCTCCACAAATTCGTGAATTCTCTGGTCTTCTTTGTATAATTAATTTTCTAGTTTCATACCATTATGGTTGGAAAAGATGCCTGATATGATTTCAATTCTCTTAAATTTATTGAGACTTTTTTTGTGGCCTAACATATAATCTATTTTGGAAAATGAGTCTCTTGTAAGGCAGCATATGATGGGTCTTCTTCCTTTTATGGTGGGTTCTTGTTATGGTCTACCAAGCATTCAAAGATTTAATATCAATTTTTCTAACCTCTTTCAAAAATAGAAGAGGACAAAACTCTTCCAAAGTCAAGGCAGACATTATCTTGATAGCAAAACCAGATAAGGATGCCACAAGAAAATTATTGGCCAATATCCCTGATGAACATAAATATAAAAATCCTCAATGAAATATCAGCAAACTGAATTCGACAATACATTAAAAGGAGCAGACACCATGATCAAGTGGGATTTATTCCAGGGATGCAAGAAGGCCTAACAGCTACACATCAGTCAATGTGATATACCACGTTAACAAAATAAAAGAAAAAAATCATATGATCATCTCAATAGATGCAGAAAGGGCATCTGACAAAATTCAACAACATTTACGATAAAAACTCTCAGCCAAGTGGGTATAGGGAACATACCTCAGTAAAGGCCATATAAGATAAACCCACAGCTAACATACTCAATGGTGAAAAGCTAAATGCTTTTCCTCTAAAAACCAGGAACAACAAGACCAATATGCTCACTCTTGCCACTTTATTCAACACAGTATTGGAAATCCTAGCCAGAGTAATCAGGTAAGACAAATAAAGGCATCCAAATTGGAAAGGAGGAAGTAAAACTGTCACTATTTACAGGTGACATATTATATATACAAGACCCTAAAAACATCAAGAAATTGTTAGAATAAATTCAATAAAGTTGCAGGATACAAAGTCAATACACAAAAATTTGTTGCATACATGAAGAATTAACTATTAGAAATTAAAAAGAAAACCCATTTACAAATGCACAAAAACAAAAAAATACCCAGGAATAAATTTAATTAAGGAGGTAAAAGACCTATATACTAAAAACTAGAAGATATTAATGAAAGAAATTGAAGACACAAATAAATGGGAAGATACTCTGTACTCATGCATTGGAAAAATTAGTACTGTTAAAATGTCCATACTACTCAAAGCAATATACAGATTCAACACAATCTCTTTCATAATCCCAATGGTATTTTTCATAGAAACAGAACAAACAATTCTAAAATTTGTATGGAACCATAAAAGACCCTGAATAGCCAGAGCAATCTTGAAAGAGGAGAACAAAGCTGGAGGCATCACACTCCCAGATTTCAAAATATATTACAAAGACATAGTAATTAAAACAGTATTACATTGGCATAAAAAGACACATAGATCAATGGAACAGAATAGAGGGCCCAGAAATATACCCACACATATAAGGTCAATTAATTTACGACAAAGGAGTCAAGAATACACAATGCAGATAGGACACAATAAACAATGTTGGAAACACTGGACACCCAAATACAAAAGAATGAAACTGAACTACTAGCTTACACTACACACAAAAATAAACTCAAAGTGGATTAAAAACTTCAAACCGTAAAATTCCTAGAAGACAACATAGGCAATAAACTCCTTGACACAGGTCCTGGCAATGGTTTTTTGAATTTGACACCCAAGGCAAACCAACAAAAGCAAAAATAAACAAATGGGACTACTTCAAAACTAAAAAGCTTCTGCACAGCAAAGGGAACAACAAAATGAAAAGACAACCTATTGAATGGAATAAAATATTTATAAATCATGTATCTGATAAACAACTAATATACAAAATATATAGAGAATTCCTACAACTCAACAGCAAAACAAAAATGAAACCCTAACAATCCAATTTAAAAAATGGGCAGTAAATTAGAATAGACATTCTCCCAAAGACCTACAGAAGGCCAACAGATACATGAAAAGATGTCAACATTTATAATCATTGGGGATGCAAATCAAAAGGGATATCACCTCACACGTGTTAGAATGGCTATTATCAAAAAGACTAGAATAACAAGTGTTGGCAATGTAGAGAAAAGGATCTCCGGGGTGCGTGGGTGGGTCAGTCGGTTAAGCAAGTGAGGTTAAGCATCTGACTCTTGACTTCAGCTCAGGTCATGATGTCAAGGGTTCATGACTTCAAGCACCACTGTCAGTGCAGAACCTGCTTGGGATTCTCTCTCTGCCTCTTCCCCACCTGTTCACACTTGCTTACTCTCTCAAAATAAATAAATAAACTTAAAAAAAAAAACCCAAAAGGATCTCTTGTGCACTTCTGGTGGGAAAGTAAACTGGTACAACCACTATAGAAAAAAGTATGGAGTTTCCTTAAAAAGTTAAAAGTAGAACTACCATATGATCCAGCAATTCCACTTTTGGGTATTTACCTGAAGAAAACAAAAACACTAACTTGAAAAGATGTATACACCTCCCACCCCATATTCACTGCAACATTATTTACAACGGCCAATATACAGAAACAACCTAAGTGTCCACTGATTGATGAATCGATGAAAAAATTGTATATATACACAATAGAATATTATTCAGTCATAAAAAAGGATGAAATCTTGCCATTTGTGGAAACACAGATGGATCCTGAAGGCATTACGCTAAGTGATGTAAGTCAGATGAAGAAAAGACAACTACCATATGATCTCTCTTACATGTGGAATCTAAAAGAAAATAAAAAACTCCAAACACAAAACCAACCCCCTGCCCTGAACACCAAGTTCATAAATACAGACAACAGAATGACAGTTGCTAGAGGTAGAGGGTGGATGGTGGGAGAAAGAAACTTTTTGTCTCCAGGCTAAATAAGTCAAAAAAATAAATGAAATTTTAATTGAGAGAGAGAGAGAGAGAGAGGGAGAAAGATACATCTGAAGAAAGTAGCTCCAACATTGTTGGCAAACCATAAAAGGAAAAGAAAAAAAAAAAAAAGAAAGAATGAAATGAAACACAGCAACCAAAACAATATTGTACCTGCCCTCCAGGAATTCAGGAGAGACGCAGACAACTAAATAGGCGATGACAATACATTATGTCACACGCTGTAACAGGGATAAGCAGAAAGTACTATGGAAATATACAAGAATATCTAATCCAATATTAGATGACGTTGGAGTAGGATACTGGGGTATCAGTGAAGGTTTCTTGAAAAAATTCCACAATGAGACTGATGACAATTGGGAATTAGTCAAGCAGAAAGAATAGTGTGTGTCAAGACCTGAAGGTGCTCACCTCCAGCACAGGTCTCCAGGAACTACAAGTTGCTCCATATGGCTGTATCATGTAGTAGGGGCTGGATTATGAAGGGTGCTATAAACACTTTAAAGAATTTAGATGTTATCTTGAAGGTCAAGGATTGTTACTGAATATTTTTTTAAGTTTATTTATTTATTTTGAGAGAGAGACAGACAGACAGACCGACCTAAGCAGGCTCCACACTGTCAACACAAAGCTTGATGGCAAGGCTTGAACTCATGAACCATGAGATCATGACCTGAGCTGGTCAGATGCTTAACCGACTGAGCCACCTAGGAGCCCCACCACTGAATGGTTTTAAATAGAGCAGCAAGCAACATGCTCTGATTTGTATTTTAGGAAGATTACTTAAACAGTGTAAAAACAACTGGAAATGGATGGTAATGGTGGTGGGAGACCAGTTTAGGATGCTATGGCAGAAATACAAATGAGAAGAGATAAACATGGCTTGAACTATGGTAATAAAAAAGGAAGAAGTGAATAGATTTGAGATACATGCACAAGGTAAATTCATAAAACTTAATGAGTGAATGGATATGGGGGGCGGGTAGAGAAGAGGATGCAGCCAGGAGTAATACTGATTTGGGCAATCCAATGGATGGTGCCATGTACTAGGGCAGGGATCTTTGTGGGCAAGTTAGGGATGGAATGGGGAGGAAAAGATGAGTTCAGGTTTGGGTTTTGAGTTTTGAGGTACTGTGGGACATACAAGTGGAGATTCTCAGCAAAGCTCAAGTTTCAATGAGTGATTTGAAGAGAGAATTTTATCACTTTGCAAATATACTATAGTAGGAGCAGAGAGTTACAAAGCATAGATTTAGCTATCCTTATTTACATACTATGATGTAATATAGATACTTGATACTAATGTGCTATCCAATCCTTGAGAAAAAGCTATATAATGTACAATGGATTGTTATCTATTGAGGTCAAAATTATCAATACCACATATAAAAAATATCTGTGGGTCCCAGAATTGACAAGAGTTCATAATTCTAGCTAGCTTGATGAAAAATAAAAGAATCTTTTTAAAGTTAGCAACTTTCATAAATTTTAAGTAGCTTTAAGTGGATTTAGACAATGATATTATTCAAAAGCAACATTACATCTAAAGTAGAAGCTGATATGACCAGGGAATCAAGTGAATCATTAATTTAAGATCAGAATGACCATGGCACCAAGTCAGCAATTAAGACAAACCTCATTAATTATGGGCTAATCCAGGATTCATGTAAGTCAGCAAATTTTAAAAACCTGTTAATTTTCAACTATTTGTTAGTCACAATGAATATAAAGATCTGCTTGATTCAGTAGGAAGCTAGACATACAAACAACTGAATCACTATAATAACCACCATATTAAAGGCACACACAAGGTGTTAGGAAAATATGAGGTAGAGTACGTTAATTACCATATACACACAGCTTAAAAGAAAACAATTTAGCTTGTCCCTAATTTTGTTTTCACATTAAATTTAGAAATTTTTAGAAATGGCTTTTATTACTTTAGTTTTATAGAGAAGGAATACCAAGACCAGGAGAGTAAAGTATGAAAATCGAAATAAGAATAAGACTATTATAATCTAACAAGCATTAAATGCTTAACCTTTGTTGTCAACTCACTTGAGAAACCATTTTTCTGAAAGAAAGAAAATGGACCTCATGGAAGGGAGGGGAGGCAGAGCATCATCAGTTCTCTTTCTTTCATAGTTTTAAAGTTAGACCATAATTTCTAGAACTATATGATTTCTAGTAATGTTTTACAGATCAAGAGATTACCTGACAGGAAAGAATATTATCAGCCTGTTTTACTGACATTAAAGTTCAGGGAAATGCTGAAGGTTAGAAAGTTAGTAAGTGGAAGCAAAGTAAGTTTCAGCTCAATGGACTCTAAGTACAATCTTATGTATGTATGTATGTATGTATGTATATATGTAATTTGAATGTCTCCAAAGTTTATTTTATAATATGAATAATAATAGTAATTGGACTAATAGTAGTAGCAGCAGTACCACTACTGCTACTAGTACTACCACTATTAGTGTACCTAATACTGAATACTTACATGTGGCAAACACTACTGTTTCAGATGTTTTATACACATATAGGCATATCTCAAGAGATTTGCAGGTTTGGTTCCAGACCACTGCAATAAAGTGACTACCACAATAAAGCAAGTCAAATAAATTTCTAGTTTCACAGTGCATATAACAGCTACGTTTATACTATATTGTAGTCTGTTAGTTGTGCAATAGCATTATGTCTAAAAAAACAACATACATACTTAAGTTAAAAAATGTTTTACTGCTAAAAAATGCTAACCATTAACTGAACTTTCAGGAAGTCATAATCACTGATCACAGACGACCACCACAAAATAATGAATAAGTTCAAAATACTGTAAGAATTATCAGAACATGACACATACACACAAAAAGAGCGAAATGCTGTTAGAAAGATAGCACTGATAGACTTGCTTGATGCAGGGTTGCCACAAACCTTCAATTTGTAAAAAATGCAGTATCTGTAATATAAAGTGATGTGCAATAAAACACAGTATCCCTGGGGCGCCTGGGTGGCTCAGTGGCTTGGGCGGCCGACTTCGGCTCAGGTCATGATCTCGCGGTCCGTGAGTTTGAGCCCCGCGTCAGGCTCTGTGCTGACAGCTCAGAGCCTGGAGCCTGTTTCAGATTCTGTGTCTCCCTCTCTCTGACCCTCCCCTGTTCATGCTCTGTCTCTCCCTGTCTCAAAAATAAATAAAATGTTAAAAAAATTAAAAAAAAAAACAACAACACAGTATCCCTGTTCTAAGTCACTAAATCACTGTTATCAACTCTATGAGGAACATATTATTATTTAAGTTTATTTATTTACTTTGAGAGAGAGATAGAGAGTACATATGGGGGAGAGGCAGAGAGAGAAGGAAAGAGAGAATCCCAAGGAGGCTCTTGTACTATCCCAAGTAGCCCCAACATGGGGCTCAACCCCACGAACCAGGAGATCATGACCTGACCAAGATCAAGGGTCAAACGTTCAATCAATTGAACCACTCACACACCCCATATATTACTTTTTTAAATGTTTGAGAGAAAGAGAGTGCGCGCACGCACACACACACACACACACACACACACGAGCAAGATGGGGGAGGAGGGGCAGAGAAAGAGAAGAAGGTGAATCCCAAGCAGGGATCACATGCTCTTAGCATGGAGCCTGACAGGAGGCTTGATCCCAGAACCATGAGATCATGACCTGAGCTGAAATCAAGAGTTGGACGCTTAAACATCTGAGCCACCTAGGCTCCCCTATGAGGAACATATTATTTTATTCCTAGTTTACAGAGAAGGAATCCAGTCAAGGAAAGGTTAAGCATTTTGCCCAAGGTTATGCAATATTAAGTAGTAGCAGAGGCAGAATCTGAACTCAGACTAGCTCCAGAGCCCCATACTCTTAACCACTGTACTATCTAAATACAAATTAGTCTTGGGGCACCTGGGTGGCTCACTGGGTCAAGATTCCGACTTCGGTTCAGGTCATGATCTCACAGTTTGTGAGTTCAAGCCCTGCATCAGGCTCTGTGCTGACAGTTCAGAGCCAGGAGCTGGCGTCAGATTCTGTGTCTCCCTCTCTCTGCCCCTCCCCTGCTCACACTCTGTCTCTCTCTCTCTCCCATTAAAAAAAGTAAAAATACATATATACATACAAATTAATCTTGATAAATATTACTGGATATACTTATTACTAGGAGTATTTATCATACAGAACAGTATCATGAAATAAAACATTCTTTTGGAAATGTTTACAGGATTTAAAAAAATCATACTATTTCAGGCCTTTATTAAGTGTTAGTAAGTTAACATTTTATACAAAAACACCAAAACATATACGTCAGACCCTTTATTTTCATAACGGGCACCTCTTTAGATCTTTTTGTATTATAAATATCAATAATACTTGGATAAAGTATAGTACAGTGATTAAAAATACAGACTGGGAAAACGGTACTTATTTGGCTTAGAATCTTGGCTTAGTCGCTAGCTCTACAATCATGGACAAATTCCTTACTCTGTCTGATTTTCAGTGCATCCATAAAATGGAAATAATGGTGCCTACCTCATAAAATGTTGTGAACATTAATACTTAACACAGTACCTGGCAGAGAGACATCCATAAATGAGATGGGATGCTGAAAGTTAGCCAGGTCCACTCAAAACATTCCAGTTAGAAGCCTTGTTAATATTATCTAATTCAGTCTTCAAAAAAAAAAAAAGCTGAAGTAGAAATAATAATTACTAGTACAAACTACCTATGATGGGTGTTCAGAGTAGTTCTTAAATAGCACAAAATATAATGTGAAATCCACAAATGCCATGGGCTGACCACAGAAAAAAATGAGTATTATCCCCTTTAAAATATCATTCTGGGAGGCTATAAAATTATTCCAACAATCCTGCCACAATTGAAGTATTTGTTACACTCATTTTTTTTTATTATAAAAATACGTTCACTTAGGAAATGTAAAGAAAAACACAAAAGGGAAAAAAGTTACTGAAAAATCCCATCACTCAGAATTTTATTCCCATTAATGCTTTAGAATATTCCAGTTTTTTTCCCTATCAAATGATATAATTGAAATACTGTACATACTGCTTTGTATATCTTGCTTTTTAATTTTCACTGTACCATGAACATGAAGTATGTTTATAGGTCATGAAATTTTTTCTGAAACATGGCTATCAATGGCTACAGAATATAAATGTTCCATGATTTGTTCCAACAGTCTCTTGTTAAATTTATTTAACTACTCCGCTCTTATTAAAGTTTCCATTTTTCCTTGGCCATTTTTGTTAATTTTTTCAATTCAAGACAAAAATTCACCCTTTCAGGAAAGATAGGATTTTTGACATTAGCTTTATGTCATTCAGTGTCAAATAAGATAACTTATTAAGAATAACAGATATAAGCTGAAAAATAGTTGGTTTAGAGAGATTAACTTTCCAGTCAAACAGCTAGTAAGCAGCAAGGCTGGGATTTGGTTCAGACACAGTCTTCTGTTCCATACCACCTCCCCAACAACAACATCAACAACATAATCGACACTACCCAGCCACCAGCACTAATAACGTGCAGTTAACATTTTATCAATGTGCCAGGTAGTGTGATCATTATTTTACATATATTATCTCCATCTCCTGTGAAGAAGAGCTAGTATTAGTGCAACTTAGACTATTCTGTTCCTAGGATATGTTTACATATGTATTTACATCTATGTGCCTTTATTCACTGTGTTCTTTTCTGCTTACAATATCCGTCTCTTTTCTCTCTACTTACATAAGGTTATATAGTTTAGTGTTCTGTCAAGTCCCATGTTCTCTATCTATAAAGCCTTTCCCAACTTTTCCATTTTTGGATTGCTTTCTAATTTTTTTTTTTTAATGCTTATTTACTTTTGAGGAAGAGAGAGACAGAGTAGGATCGGGGAGGGCCAGAGAGAGAGGAAGACACAGAATCCGAAGCAGTCTCCAGGCCCTGAACTGTCAGCACAGAGCCCGGTGCGGGGCTTGAACTCATGAACAGTGATATTGGGACCTGAGCCGAAGTCAGATGTTTAACCAATGGAGCCACCCAGGTGCCTCTTGTATTGCTTTCTAATTGCAACTTAGAAAAAGTCAAATCAAGTGTAGAGTATTAGAAAGAAAACTACCTCGTTTTATCACTTTGGGCAAACCAATTAACCTCTCTATACCTCAATTCTTTGCCTGCAAACTGAGAGGGATGGACTTAGATCAGCAGTCCTCAAACTTCAGTACAGATGAGAATCATGTGGAGATCTTGTTAAAACACAATGCTGAGCTCCACCCTCGGTGTTTCTGAATCAGAAAGGGAAGAATGGGAGTAAGGATTTATACTGCCAACAAGTTCCAAGGGATGCTGCCTCTGCTGGGTCAGGAGTCACATTTTTGAGAATCAATGGGGCCACACACAAAAAAAGTCTTTGAAAGCCAAGGTAAATGGTGTGGTAAGAAAAAAAAAAAAAAAGGAAAATTTTCAATTAGAGTTGTAACATTTAATAAACCTTTTGTTAAGAGGTGGCTTAGGCAGCAATGTGCATATAAGAAACTAGGGTACAATAAAAAGACTCCTTCAATAATGGCAATAAACCAGAAAACCCTGGATTAAAGTGATGGTAGTAAAAAAGAGGAAAAAACAAACAAACCCAAATTGTGATTCAGTCACTCTTCTCTGATAAAAGTTTTTGCAATTATCCAATGGAAAGCTGTATGTATACATACTACTATTATTTAGAAAACACAGCATGAAATCAGGAATAATTTTCTGCCACAGTAAAATCACTATAATATCAATAGGGATCTAATGTTCAAGTTACTTTCTTAGTACAGGTCAACTTTAAACTTTTTTTTTTTTTTTTTTTTAATGTTTATTACTGAGAGACAGAGAGACAGAGCATGAGCAGGGGAGGGGCAGAGAGAGGAGGAGACACAGAATCCAAAGCAGGCTCCAGGCTCTGAGCTATCAGCACAGAGCCTGACGCGGGGCTCGAACTCACAAACCGCAAGATCATGACCTGAGCCGAAGTCAGACACTCAACCAACCAACTGAGCCACCCAGGTGCCCCTAAACTTTTAAAAATAAAAAAACCTGGGGGAAAATGGCAGGATTGATACTCATTTTATCCCCAAGGCTCCTTACATTATTAGTAAGGAAATAAAAAGATACAAACCGCTACAAAAGAAAGAACAGGATAAAGCCATCAGTACACAAAAGATTTCAATGGATTTCTAGAAGACACAAAAATAAATGAGTGTGGACTGCAGAAGCAAAGCAGAAGAAGCTACTGCCTACTAAAGCATGTTAGAAGCTACAACTGAAGAGGGAGCTGTCAAATCCTCTCAAAACCTCAGATGAGCTTTGAACTCTGAAAAATGCAATTACAGTAAAGGACAATGTATGTGAATCTGAAAGGAATGACATTCACTGTTGATCAATAAAAGGAAGTCAAGTCTCATCAAACCACCACACAAGAATAAAGGGAGAATAAAGAAATTTCCAGACAGGCTGAGACTTAGAAAGTTGGTCTCCTATATAACTTTCCTTAGGAAGTTACTTGATGACATAGTTCAACAAAACTAGGCAGTAAATATAGAAAGAAGATGATCTGGGATCCAGAAATTAATAAAGTTATCACAGAAAAGCAACAAAGGGAAGAAATTCCAAGATAAAGGTTGTGAAGCAGGCCCAAAGGAACTACAGATCAGAAGAGGACTCCAAAGAGCTGCAGGAATGAAAATTTCCTAGAAATTTCATAGGGAAATTAACAGGTTAGATAGTAAGAAGCTTGGAATAACTTGAAAACATGATAAAGGCAACAGGTGAAACGTAAAAAAAAGAATCCATCAGAATAGTTAGGAATGATCTCTTTTGAGTGTCCTATTAGGGAGTAGAGAAAGAGAAACTAGCACATACTTGGCGCTACAGAGAAAAATATCTCCATATTCATAGTAAACACTCATTTTTCAACCTCAAGTCATTTTATGTACAAATCACTGAAAAACACTTCACTAACAACATGGCAAACATTTATTAACCTTGATAATGAGAATGTACAGCTGTAACCACCTTTGTGGTGAAAGGCAAGAACTATGAGTATCCATCCTCATCTTACAAAAGAGGAAGTCTAGAGATATTATTCTTAGTTGAGGAAATGTAAAATTAAGCTTTAAATACATGTTTCAAAGTTTTATTGGGTTGAGGTGAGTGGTAGGAATGCTGTAAGTAAATCAACACAGCAGAAATCAACAATGTTTAAATTTGATGGAGAATCAGAATAAGATTTGATCAGCCAAAAGAGACATCATGCTACTTATGCACAGAAACTCATTAACTTTACTCAAAGTTCACTGCCTAGGACTCATTTATCTTTAGTCTATGTACACAGTTTTTTATTTATTAATTTTTTTAATGTTTTATTTATTTTTGAGAGAGGAGAGAGACAGAGTGTGAGCAGTGGAGGCGGCAGAGAGAGGGAGACAGGATCTGAAGCAGGCTCCAGGCTCTGACTTGTCAGCAGAGCCAAATGCAGGGCTCAAACTCAGGGACCGCGAGATCATGACCTGAGCTGAAGTTGGATGCTTACCCAACTGAACCACCCAAGTACCCCTGCACAGTTTTTTAAATCAAGGCATCAGATTTTCAAGTTTTTATACCCAAAAGTGCATAAACATTTGTTCTCTAAAGACTACAAAATCAGTATATAAATTGCCCCAGTCAACAGGGAACAGGACTCTTGTTTGGAGAGAAGAGACATACATGACAACTAATGAACAAACTCAATCTCTCCCTCTTAATATACCAGAGTACCAGGTCATGTCTGACAATTAGAGACTATGAATATAAAATAAGATGCTACTTCTGTAGTGTAAACGATTTATATAAAAGAAACTATAGAAAAGCAGTAAAAATAAATGTAGCTCAGAATCACAGGGGACAATTTCACAGAATAGACAGAGGTGCGGCTTGAGGATAAGATGCGGGAAGACTACGAAGGATGAAAAACTAGGTCTTCAGAAAAGGACATAAGAAAGCAAAAGTTAAGTAAGAAGCCCAGTGAGTCTGTCTTACTCAAAGCTTTCATGGGAAGACAAAGGAAGGTAGAGGAAAAAGTCTTCAGGAACCCAGAGGCACTGAATGAATATACAAAAGTGGCAGAGGTAAGAGTACAGAAATATTTTTCAGTAAGCTTATTTCCAAAATTACCAAGGAAACAGTCTGAGCATCAGAAATATAGGAATCACAAGGCAGTGCAAGCAGATTAAAAAATAACTCATTTTTCTGCTTTACAGGAATAAATAGAAAATATATACCTACTCAAATCTACCTTCAAGTTTTACCAGAAGAGATGAAATATCCTATTAAACAGCAGGTGGCGCCAAAATATTTTTTTCACTAATGCTTTGAGTCATGTAAATCATTAACTAAATAAAACAAAAGGAAAAAAAACTTTTCATATTAGAACTGAAAAATATTTTTTAAAATTTATAAATTATCCAGATTTTCATGTGGTATCCCACAGACTGATGTCAATAACAATGTTCTAGAGCATGAATACTTCTTGAAAAACACAAGACTGCTTAATGCAAAAACCTGAATTGGAAGTACTTTGGGTTTTACTAAGTCTTTTAAGTCTTACTTCTTACAAAGGAGTTACAGAGTAAACAATGGCACTAACAGAATTTATTAGCAATATGGGTAATTTAAAGCTACCCTTTACAGAAATGTATTTCCTTTATTTATTTATTTATTTATTTATTTATTTATTAACGTTTATTTATTTTTGAGACAGAGAGAGACAGAGCATTAACGGGGAAGGGTCAGAGAGAGGGAGACAGAATGTGAAACAGGCTCCAGGCTCCGAGCTGTCAGCACACAGCCCGACGCGGGGCTCGAACTCACAGACCGTGAGATCATGACCTGAGCCGAAGTCGGCAGCTCAACAGACTGAGCCCACCCAGGCGCACCCCCTTCTTGATTCTAAGATGTATAAGGAGGAATACTACAACAAAATATATCCACTCATCTCAAAATCATCCAGAGCTCAAAGATTAAAATATAAAAATAATTGGAGATTTGGGGAACAACTTGTGTCAACATCAATGATTCATTCTGATGATGTCTGGGTTAGTTTAGGATTAAACTAATTTGCACTGATTGGGGTTAGGGGAAGGGGGGGGAAACTTGGCAAGATTTAAAAGTAATAGCCTCTGGATGATTTACACAGAGGAAAAACAGCACATTTTCATAAATTCACAAATAGATGAGATCTCAAGAAAGATTTTGGTCCAATTTCTTGTATACAAATAGCTAAAGCTTTACTATGTCTTTCTTATCTGTAGCCCTCAAAGAAAATGTTTTCATAGTTACTTTTTCAGGATACCTGAGGGTTTTACACCCTTCAAACACCAGGAAATATTTTTTTAATTTTTAAAAAATGTTTTTATTTTTGAGAGAGAGAAAGAGACAGAGCATGAGCAGGGGAGGGGCAGAGAGAGAGACAAAGAATCTCAAGCAGGCTCCAGGCTCCAAGCATTCAGCACAGAGCCCGATGCAGGGATCGAACAAACTAGTGAACAGTAAGATCATGACCAGAGCCAAAGTTAGATGCTTAACCAACTAAGCCATCTAGGCACCTCAGAACAGAATTTTAACCAATCTTCATTGAAAATGTTTCTGAAGTAAATTACCTTAATCTTTTTTTTTTAATTTATTTAGAGAGGGGGAGAGTGCACAAGGGGGAGAGTGCACAAGGGGCAGAGAGAGGAGGAGAGAGACAGAATCTCATGCAGGCTCCACAGTGTCAGTGCAGAGCCTGATCCAGTGCTCAAACTCATACACCACAAGATCATGATCTGAGCTGAAATCAAGAGCCGGACTCTTTTTTTTTTTTTTTTTTAATGTTTTATTTATTTTTGAGAGAGAGACAGAGTGCAAGCAGGGGAGGGGCAGAGAGAGAAAGAGAGACACAGAATCCAAGGTAGGCTCCAGGTTCCAAGCTGTCAGCACAGAGCCCAACACGGGGCTTGAACCCACAAACTGTGAGATCATGACCTGCGCTGAAGTCAGACGCTCAACCGACTGAGCCATTCAGGCGCCCCTCAAGAGCCGGACTCTTAACCAACCTAGCCACCCAGGTGCCCCTACCTTATTTTGTTTTTAGAAGAATACCCTTAAAATAATGCAACACTTTGATCATAGAATTGTAGAGGGGAGATTCATGCTGTTTTATTATTTTTATTACATTTATTTATTTTTTGAGAGACAGAGCACAAGTGGGGGAGGGGCAGAGAGAGAAGGAGACACAGAATCTGAAGCAGGCTCCAGGCTGTCAGCACAGAGCCCGACGCAGGGCTCGAACTCACAAACTTTGAGATCATGACCTGAGCTGAAGTCGACGCTTAACTGACTGAGCCATCCAGGCGCACCCCCCCCCCCCCAACCACTCCCCGGAGGACCCACTTATGAGTACAAAGCTATATTCTAGAATAAATTGTCCTACACTGCTGGGTTTCTTGTGTTACTCCTGCAGTTTACAGATTTTTTTTCTCCCTTTCTTGCTGTCATGCTGTCAGCTGTTGCTTCTTCAAAGCTGTCCATTAGACTAACTATAAACTTCTTTTTTCTTGGATAATCTAAAATAATAGCTTGCTGGACATATCTTAATTAATAGGGTAAACAGGCACTAAAAAGGAGCTTAGGAAACTTTTCTGAGAATAAAGTACCATGAGTATTAGAACTATGTCATGCTGCTCAAAGTCTTTATTGCTTTAGCCTCAGCGTTAAAGTAAATGAGATTGCTGGGCAGCTTTATTCCAAATAGTTAAAATACTTTTTATCATTGTACTCTGAGTGGTAAACTCATTTGCCAGATAGTACACAGCCAAAGGACCTCTAACAACAGCCACCACGTTAGAAATTGGCTGTATATCCACATGGTTAATAAATTTAAATGACAATTATGAATACAGATCTTCCAATCTAATCCTTAATTAACAATTACTTTATCCTGAAGCCTTAACCAACGCTACCCAAACTTAGCCTCTTCATCAGAAATCAAATAAGTTAAACCAAAACCATTCTTTGTTCCATTGGTAAAAGGAAAAATAATTACGTTTTCTTCTTCCCTATTTTTTTTTTTTTTGAACTGGGAAGTGTAATAGTGCTCAAAATTAGTGGTACACTGAATCAGCTGTAGCTCCTGTAAAAACACATATATCCACAATTCACTTACTATGAAATGGGCATTGTGCTTTACTTCATAATATCCATTCCACCGCATATACATAGTCTGGCTATTTATGGTAATTCCATACTTTTCAAGGATGAACAGGACTAAGCCAATTTGGCCCAGTGGGGCACAAGAAGTAGTTTGCTTTTTTGGCTTCTGGATAAGAGAGGCCCTTCTCTCTTTTCCTAGTAGATACAAACAAGGATAGATGTTGCATTTTTTTATGATAGGCAGCCAGCCTAGGTCCTTGAGGAAAACTTAAGACAAAACTTACCACATGAGGTAAATTTTCTTACAGTTTAAGCCAGTTTGAGTGAGATTTAAGCTACATTCAAAAGCATTTTGAATTCTGAAAAAGCTCTACTGTTCATTACATACAACCAGGGCTGAAAGCCACAGGACTACAGAAGTTATAATCAGAAATTCAGAAGCAATTAAAGCAGAGTGATGTCAAGAACTGGGAAGAAAAGGGAAGAGTAAGAATCCAAACCTAATCTATGGGAGCAAACTCTTAACCATAAAAATGTGACTGCAAATTCAAAATATGCACACATGCACAATTCTTTCTTTGGATCCTCCTTCAACAGTGATTATCATAGCACTAGGCATACCAATACTGTTTAATAACTAAAATAAATCTAAAACAATTAGTACAAAGACTTAAATTAGCTTCAAATGCAATGTTCCCCTTGACTTCAAATCTACTTCAATATAGAAAATAAAACCAAAACACTCCCATTAAGCTAGTTCAATATGATACTGTTTCAAGTTTAAAATGCCACAGATGTGTTGGTACAAAAAAAAAGCAAATGAACTAATTACTAAATGATAATTCTATTTATATGTTTTTGTCAAGAATAATCACTAGCTGATTTTATAGGTGTTCTGCTGTAAGGCTAATAGGGAACAGAATTAAATGAGAATATACTCTAATTTCCATAAGTATTCTTAAATAGCTCATTCACATGGCTCTGAAACAATCTAGTTACAGAAAACTTAAGTGAAACCTACATTCAGATCATAAGAGTCTCACTTTTGAAAAGTGTTCAAAATAAAGGGTCTGTAAACATATCTTAATTTATAAAGTACCTAAGTGAAAGTTATAATTTTATTTCAAAAGTTTCACAGTGTTCATTAGATACAGTATTTTGGGGTTGTGGCACAGAATTTTCAAAAGTACTGGCTCACTTTGAAAACATATAGCATGTTTTATTGGATCATAAATATAAACCTAAAGCTGGATATGTTTTTTTTTTTTTTCCTTATATATGTGCAAAGAAAACATCTGGGTACTATTTTAACCTATTTAGAGAAAAATTTTCCTAACCTGTAAAAATAAACATAAGAACTAATGCAGTTTACCATCATATATATTTATGACAGTGTTTGGTACATAAGTACTCAATAAATACCTATGAATAAACAATTTGAAACAAAACCGGATTACATCATTGTGAGGGAAAACTGCTATTACTTCAAATCTAGTCAACTGTGTCTGTCACAAACCCTAGATTTTTAGCTGAGCAGATGACCATCTAGAACACAGCCCACATTTCTCAGCCTCCCTTACAAATGAGTTGGCCATATGAGTTGGTATTGGCCAATGGAATATTAGCAGAAGTGTCCTATATAATTTCCAGAATAGGTACTAAAGGGAAGGAAAAGGGTGCTTCTTTACACTTTCTGCTTCCTGCTAGGTAGAATGCTGGAACACGAGCTGGTATTTTGAAACATAAAACAGAAGTCATGTGTTTAAGGATAGTGGAGTAAACAAAACAGAAGTAAGTATTGATCCATAAAGTCATGGTGGAGAGCCTTCATACTAACCTTACATGCTTACCTCCAGACTTTAATCACAAGACAGGGGAATAAACTTCTATCTTTTTAGACAACTGTTGTCTTGGGTTTCCTGTCACCCTGACAAATCTAATTTTAATAGTCACGCAAAGTAAAATATTCTCTACATTTGTATAAGAATCTTAAATACATTTAAGACATCAGTGGAAACAACATGGGTTATTAGAATCAACAGAACCTGTTCAAATCCAGCTCTGCTACTTAGCCATATGATCTTGGGCAGATTACTTCACTTCAATTAAGTCTCAGTCTCCAGAACTGTAAATGGCAGAAAACTATCTACCTCTTAGAATTACTATGAGGATCAAATATAATGAAGGGAAAATGAGGAAGCAAAAAGAGTACAAATGTCAACAAAGAGTGCTAAGAAAAATATTAGCTGGCAAAGGGATTAGCTGGAATTTCTCAAAAGGTATTTTAAGACCTAAAAATAATGTAAAAGTAAGTAACTGGAACATGTTCTTCATTTAGTCTTTTATAGCATTCAACATCTATAAAATAAGAATGTTGTATTACATGACACCTAAGCATTCTTCCAGCTCTAAAATTCCATCCCAAAATTATGTCAGCTCACAAAAGTCTATAATCTATCCTGAAAGTTTGCTTAAAAACTTTCAGCTCCATGTTATTCTTGAGAAAAAAATAAACACACACACACCTCCTTGATAACAAGTAGGATTAAACATGATAGGCCTTAATCACCTTCAGACTTTACGTACATAACACAGTGCTGACTCTGCAAAATGTATGGTGATCGCTAGTATCTTGTATGTGTACTCTCAAAGTTGAAATTTCTAAGACTTAAGGCCTTTGGTGACACAACTTATAAATAAGAGTTACCCTAAAGACTAAAAACAATTTTCTAATAGCTTACAGGTTATAGATTTTGGTTAGCACAGCTACCTTTAATTAACTGCTTTAATTAATAAGTTAATTCTTTCTTCACTGCTACAATATAGCATCAGATAGGCTAAGTTAAACTGCAGTAATGAACAACTCCAAAAATTTCTAGCTTAAAATAACAGAATTATTTCTTGCATACTTTATACCTATCACTGGTTGGTGAAGAGCTCTGCTCTGTATTATCCTCTTCTGGAACTCAGACTATGGAGCAGCCACTCTCTGAAACACTGCTAGTGGCAGCAGCAGAAGGAAAGAGAGCTCATACTGGCAATTAAATGACTGGCCTGGAAATTACACACTCATTTCCATTCACAACTCTTTGGCCAGAACTGTTGACATAGCCCAATGACAGAGGGGTCAGAAAATGCCAGATGGAGGAGAGCCAAAAATATTTAGTAAGCAGTATAAATAACTACACTAAATGCCTAGCCTAATGACACAGAAAGAGGTTAAATAAATGTTTTTTAGTGATACAGATTTGAAAAATTATTACTTCTAATAGTCATATCATCACTTAACGAAATTAGGATCTTAACAAACCTCATTGAAGTCACAACATTCTTCTTACAGAAACTACCAGACTCCAGGAGAATCCATATCAAATGCTTTGAGTAAGTGAATAAAGAATTGATAAGCATATCCCTATATTCTCCTAAAGACATACTACAGCTTAGGGAAAGAAAGATGGCAATGCTAGCCCAAATTCAGGCTTTTAAAAACGTTTAATTTATCCTAGTCAGTGTTAGTTTCCCATGCCATAATAATTAAAAGCGACAATTTTTCTTTTGTTTATTTAGTTAATTTGAGAGAGAATGCACATATTGGGGGGGAGAGGTAGAGAGAGAGGGAGAGAGAGAATCCCAAGCAGGGTCTGTGCCGTTAGCACAGAGACTGACATGGCCTTGAACTCACAAACCCTGAGATGATGACAGGAGTCGAAGAGTCAGTTGCTTATAACTGACTGAGTCACCCAGGTGCCCCATAACAAAAAAATTTCTTTTAAAGTTTATTTCTGAGAGAGAGACAGAGAGAGAGAGAGAAAGCATGAGCAGGGAAGGGGCAGAGAGAGAGGGAGACAAAGAATCTGAAGCAGGCTCCAGGCTCTGAGGTGTCTGCACAGAGCCTGACACAGGGCTCGAACTCGTGAACTGTGAGATCATGACCCGAGCCAAAGTCGGATGCCCAACCAACTGAGCCATCAGGCCCCCCCCCACCCCATAACAAAAATTTTAAAAAGGCTGTCCACATGAACCAGTAAGTTAGCAAGGGTCACATACTTAAATACCTATGTAAGTCACAGGTGAAGAAAATGAGTGAAGTGAAACATTAAGAAATGGTGGGAATACAGAGAAATGGACAGTTTATGGTTCATGCAATCCTCACCCAGTGCTAAACCCTGGTCAACTGTAGCCATGTAGAAATTCAAGCCAGTGGTATCAGATGATCTGAAATGTTAAACGAACTCAGGAATTGAGATTATGTGAAATTTCACATTTAAAAATGTTGGAAACCAACTGATTTTTTAGGAGCACTATGCAGAACAAATAAAACATTCTGTTGGCCAGATCAGTTTGCTGGCTGCAAATCTGAAACCTCTGGGCTAGGCAAAGTCAAAGACCTTTTGTGCACACATCTTTTGTGAAGCTGCCCAATTCTTGACTGTTGTCTCAGAGGCAACTTAGAAAAAATAAACCCTTATTTTACTAGAGGGAAGGATCTTGAAGTAAACTAAGAGTCTGACAAAAGAGACCTAAAATACCTTATACAATTCTGCTTTTGAACTTACTTAAAATACACAAATATAAAAATTACTATAAGCATCTTTTAGCAGAAGCTCCTAATGTATTATCTTAATGAAGTGAAGGCCTGAGAGTTTAGTTCTTTGGCAAGAATTAAACAAAGAGAACCAACAAACTTATATCCAAAGAAGATCTTCCAAATCCAATTAAAGAGTTCAGATTTTTCTGAAATAAATACTGTCCTTCATATACAGTGCTTACTATGGAACACAAACAGCCATGACTTTGGGTTGTTTTGGGAGTACATAAACATTTTTTGTAAAGCCACAGATATTCCACAGTGCATCCTAATAATGACTGATGGGGATGCATTTGTGAGACTGTTTATCTGGGATTAGGAACAGGTCTTTCTATGTGAAATTAATTTATAATGACTTTTTTTAATATTTATTTTTGAGTGAGAGAGAAAGACAGAGAGATAGCGCAAGTTGGGGAGGGGCAGAGAGAGGAAGACAGAGGATCTCAAATGCACTCTTCCCTGACAGCGAGCCTGATGTGGGGCTTGAACTCACAAACCACAAGATCATGACCTGAGTAGAAGTCGGACGCTCAACCGACTAACACACCCAGGTGCCCCAATTTATATGACTTTTGCTTCATTTAGCACTGTGTTCAAATTAAACTTAACTCCCAGCTCTTCATATCTCTAGTGTTATGCTAAAGAAACTGTGCTACCATACTTAATAACCTTAGGAAAACAGTTTTTTCCTTTATTCCTTCTATGAAAATTAAAAATTCTATGTAGAAAAAAAATTATATGAGCAGTCTCTGAATTTCAAGTTTTTACTAAGAAACACAACTTCCATATATATTTATTCCATACATTTTATTATCAATTATATAATTATATAAATACACAGATTATATAAGTATGCTATATATTATAAATGTTTATATTCCATACATATGTATTATTACCCCTAGACTCAAATTTTTAAACTTCAACTGATAAAGACTGAGTTATTTCAAGACAGACCTTGCTGGCCAATTTTAGTGGTCGTCATCTTATTTTCTGGATAGGAGTATTTGATTATCTTATTATTTTACAGTGTTCGGGGAAACATAAATGGCAAGCTGACAAAGAACAGAGATGGAAAAAACAGGAGACTGAGGGTTTATATTTAATATGTAAATGTTTATTAATACTTATCACTCTGTTCCCTTTACTTATGTTTCTTCATAGCATTTATCAGATTACCTAACATTATAATTTTTCTTACACTAGACTGTAAGCTCCATGCAAATAGGACTCTGGTTTGTACACTGCTAAACTATTAATGCCTACCTCCTGGTTTATGGTGGATACTACATATCTGCTCAATGAGTACACGGACTACTTTTTTCTCCTTTAACTTGTTGGAAGTGACAGGTTACATTAAGAGGTTTTCTAGTATTAAAACAACTTTGCATTTCTGGGATTAACCCCACTTGATTGTGATGTTTTCCTTCATTAATATAAGCTGGGTTTAATTTGCTAATATTTTAAGATTTCTGTATACCTGTTCATAAGATTACGTTATATCTTCCTGCACTGTTTGCCTACTTTAGGTATCAAATATTTTTGTATTATTTCACTAATGCACATAGTTTAAACACTCTAGAAATACTTGTTGAATGATTAGTCTGGTACAATGGAGAACTCTTCTTTTTCTCTTCTCTGTAATTATAAAATTTTGAGGTTTGGTGTACCTTTGGGAAGCTGGTATGTGTAAATTTGTCTTTTATTTTCTGAGTATTTACTGGTGATTAACTTATCAGTGTTATCTATTTCTAAGGTTAATTTTGGCAAATTACATTTTTCCAAAAAATTGTTTGTATCATCTATGATTCAAAGTTATTGACAAAGTATTCACGGAGTTACCTTAAGATTCTTAAAATTCTTG
Source organism: Panthera uncia (assembly GCF_023721935.1). Classification (NCBI taxonomy): domain Eukaryota; kingdom Metazoa; phylum Chordata; class Mammalia; order Carnivora; family Felidae; genus Panthera; species Panthera uncia. The sequence continues at coordinate 65,464,141 of NW_026057578.1, forward strand.
TTCTATCTGTGGTTACATTTCTTTCTGTCTTAGCATTACTTATTTGTATCTTTTCCCCTAATAGTAGTTTGTCTACTGGCCTTTACATTGATCCAATTATTTGTCTTTTATTTCATTAATTTCTCCTTTATAGTTATTTTTATCCTTTTGTCTTTGGTTTTATTCTTCTGTTATCTTTCTATTCCAAGAGTTGAAGACTTAATTACTTTATATTCAATCTTTTTAAAAACCAGTATTTTTAAACCACAAATGTCTGTTCACATTAGTTGCAACCTCCAACTTCTGACCTGTAGTGTCTATGTCAGAGTTCTAGTATTTTGTAATGTCTACTATATTTTCTCTTATCTCATTAAGTACTACACTTAGTTCTCCAAAGTTGTTTAGATATAATTTTTAAACTCATTATTGTTTTTTTTAAACTCATTATTCTTGATTTCTCATTTAAGTTGAGGTCCAAGAATATGTTCTAAATGGCACTGATTGAAAACTGATAAAATTTCCCCTGTGACAACACAAATTAACTTTTGTTAACTTAAATTTTGTATACTTGAAAATTGTGTATATGTTCTACTTATGTATGTGCTTGTGTGCATACAGGGTTCTACATCTTTTAAAATCAAGCTTGTCAATTGTATTGGCTAATTTTCTGTATCTTTATTAAGTGTGTGAAATGTGACTATGTAGTCAGACTTGTCCATTTGTCTGTACTTTTGGCTTTATAATTTCCTCAGATTTTAAGACTATTATACCTTCTTCTATACACTTGATTGACAGTGTGCTTAAAAGTAATGAATTCTGAAGGCAGAGCTAAGTTTTTCCTCACGAATGTGAAGACACTGCTAAAGTGTCTTTCAGGTTTGTTTTTGAGAAGTTCATGGATATTCTGACTCCAGATCACTGGTATGTGACTCCTCTTTCTCCCAGAAGCTTTGAGGCTTTTCTCTTTATCCCCTGATGTCCTGAAATTTCATCATGTACTACCACAATGAGGGCCTTTTGTCATTCACTCTCATGAATGTGCTTTGGGCCCTTCTAATTTAAAAATTCATGTCCTTTTATTTTGAAGAAAATTTCTTGAAATATGTGTTTGAATTACTTCCTCTTATTTTCTTTTTCTGGAACCCCTCCGATTTCAGAGTTGGGTCTCCCAGACTAACATTCTACTTTTCTTTTCTACTATTTCTCTTTTTCTTACCCATATTCTGTATTTTTGGTCTTCCGATCCTAGTTTTCTGGGAGACTTAACAATTCCATTTGCATATTTTAAATTCTTGTTGAATTTGTTCTTTCATTTTCCATTTTCATTCTCTTGTTTATACAAAGACAACTATTCTAAAATATCTAATGTTAATCTTTATTATAACAGTATATAAACTGTTAGTTTATATACATGGTGTGATGAGGGATCATGATCACCTTTCCCTTTCACAAGATACCACACTGGTATCACCACCTTGATTGGACCTACTGTGCAGTTTACACGGCAGAAGATGTGAAATAAACCTGACAAAAATTCAGGAACCTTTAACTTCTTTGAAATTTCTAAGGGTCCAGTGGTATGAGGCATGTTGAGATATCCTTCCTAAGGTGAATGATAAGTTGTTGCATTATTCATCATTTGGGTCTGTGACTCTGGCCTATTTACTCAGTGATCCGAAAAGGTGCTAATTTTGAGTGGGGCTCAGAACAGAAGAGGGCTCTGCAATAGGTCCAAGCTGCTGTGTAAGCTGCTCTGACACGGGCTTTGTGATCCAAAAGATCTAACGGTGCACAAAGTGTCGAGGGCAGACGAGGATGCCGTTTGGAAACTTTGGCGAGCTCCTTTAGGACAAGTGCAGCACAGGCCTTTAGGCATCTGGAGCGAAGCCCTGTCATCCTCTGCAGATAACTACTCTCCTTTTAAGAAACAGCTTTTGGCCTGCTACTAGGCCCTCGCTGAGACTTAACACTTAACCATGGGTGAAATCAAGTTCCCATGTGATCTGAGCTCCTGGTCATGACCTGGGTGTTACCTGACCCACCACGCCATAAAGATGGGCATACACTGCAGCATTCCATCATCAAATGGAGGTGGTATTATGACACGGGACCCGAACACATCCTGAAGGCGCAAGTAAGTTCCATGAAGAGGTAGCCCAAATGCCCACAGTCGCTACCCCTGCCACACTATCGGCTCTCTCCCAGCCGGCACCTACAGCTTCACGGGGAGTTCCCTCCAATCAGACGACGGAGAAAGAACTCAAGCTTAGCTCACAGATGGTTCTGCATGACGTGCAGGCACCACTTGAAAGCAGACAGCTGCGGCACTACAGCTCCTTTCTGAGCGTCCCTGAAAGACGGAGGTAAGGGGAATCCTCCTTGTGGGCAGACCTTTGAGCGGTTCACCAGGTTGTTCCTTTTGCTTGGAAGGAAAAATGGCCAGACGTGTGATTAAATATCAATTCACAGGCTGTGGTCGATGGTTTGGCTAGACGGGATGACTTGGAAGGAACACAACTGGAAAACTGGTGACAGGGAAGTCTGGGAAAGAAGTATGTGGACAGACCTTTCTGAACGGGTGAAAACATCATGTGTCCCATGTCAAGGCCCCTGGAGGAGTGACCTCAACCAAGGAGGACCTGAATAATCAAGTGGATAGGATGACCTGTTCTGTGGATACCAGTCAGCCTCTCTTCTCAGCCATCTCTGTTCCCAATGGAACAGCCATCTCTGTTCCCTCCAATGGGCTCATGAACAAAGTGGCTGGGGTGGAGGAGGAAGGTTATGCATGGGTTCAGCAACATGGACTTCAACTCACCAAGGCAAGCTTGGCTACAGCCATTGCTAAGTGGCCCATTGCCAGCAGCAGAGACCAACACAGAATCTCCTAAAGGGCACCATTCCCTGGTGTGATCAGCCTGATAGCAGGTTGATTACATTGGACCTACTTTCATCATGAAAGGGCAGCATTTGTTCTTACTGTAATAGAAACTTATCCTGGATATGGATTTGCCTTCCCTGAACGCAAACCTTCTGCCAAAACTACTGTAGACTGACCAAATGCCTTACTCATGTTCATGGTATTGCATATGATGCTGCTTTTGATCAAGGGAAGTAACTTCTTGCAAGTTACAGCAATGGACCCATGCTCACGGAATCTAATGTTCTTATCATGTGCCCTAGCATTCTGAAGCAACTGGCTTGATAGAATAATGAAATGATTTTTTGTCATTTTGGCAACACCTTGCAGGAATGGGGAAAGACTCTCCAGGAGGCTGTGTATCAGTATTCAATATATGGTGATGTTTCCCCCATAGTCAGGATTCATAGATCCAGGAATTAAGGGGTAGAAATAGAAGTGGTACCACTATTTATTCCTAGTGATCCACCTGCAAAATTTTTGTTTCTTCTCTCCATGACCTTATGCTCTCCTAGTGGTGTATAGGTCTTAATTCCAAAGAAAGGAATGCTTCCATCAGGAGACATAACAATGATCTCACTGAACTGGAAGTTAAAACTGCCACCTGGACATTCTAGATACCTCATGCCCCTGAATAAACAGTCAAAGCAGGAAGTCACTGTGCTGTTTGAATGGTTGGGACTAAGGGGAAATGGGATTGCTACTCTGCAATGGAGGTAAGAGAGTATATCTGGCGTATAGGAGATCCCCAAGGACATCTCTCCATGTTATCATGCTGTTATTAAAATCAATGGAAAACTATAACCCAATTCAGGCAAGACTACTAATGGCTCAGACCTTTCAGGAAGGAAGATTTGGGTCACTGTACCAAGTAAAGAACTGTGACCAGCTGAGTTAACTGCTGAATGAAAAAGTAATATAAAATAGGTAGTAGGCAAAAGTAGTTATGAATACCACCTATGACCATGTGACGTTACAGAAAAGAGGACTGTAACTGTCATGTATTTATTTTATTATGAATATGTTTGTGTGCCTGTGTGTTTGTATATACAAATATTTTTGTTTTTCTTCCCTTTCTTATCTCATCATTTAAGGTATACTGAATTTATATCATAATATACAAAACACACATAAAAACAACATAATATTTAAGTTATGGGATATCAAAGAGAAGAGTTAAACATCAGGATTTTGCATCCTCCTCTGGGAAAAGGCTTAGGGTGTTTTTGGCTATACACAGGGTATTTGTATGTTAGGTAGAAGTATGACCTTGTTATTGTCTTTATTTGTATTCTAAATAGGGTTTAAGGAAGAGGTCTATGGGTGTCAGTTTGACATGGAGTGGACTTGTGATATTTGATTTTATGTGTCAACTTGGAGGGTGTTTTGGACAAGATTAACATTAAACTGTTAAACTCCTGAGTAAGCAGAATGCCCTCCATAATGCGGGTGGGCCTCATTCAATCAGGTGAAGGTTTAATTAGAAGAAAGCAAGCTTCCCCAAGCAAGAAGAAATTCACTAGCACAGTCTTTGGACTTCATCTGCACCATCAGCTTTCCTGGGTCTCTACACCCTATCAGCCCACACTGCAGATTTTTACTTCCCAGCCTTTATGATCATGTGAGCCAGTTCCTTTTTCTCAGTATCTCTCAACCTAATTATATACAGATATAAATACAGATAGATTATCTCCATCCTATTGGTTTTGTTTCTCTGGAGAACTCTCCTACACATTGATTTTTCATTTATATGAATGTTATTATTGGGGTGCCCGGGTGGCTCAGTCTGTTAAACGTCCAACTCTCACTTTTAGCTCAGGTCATGATCTCAGGGTCATAGGATCCAGCCCCACATTGGGCTCTGTGGTGGTAGAAGAGAGTCTGCTTGGGATTCTCTCTCTCCCTCTGCCCCTCCACTGCTTGCACATGTGCTTGCTCTCTCAAAATAAATAAACTTAAAATAAAACAAAAATGTTATTTTTACTACTCCATCATTCTATTTCTTGTATTTCCTGCTATATACTATGTGCAGGTGTACATCTAATTAGTTGCTCCTAATTTCTGAGTATGGATTGAATTATATCCCTTAAGGATATGCTGAAGTCCTAACCACTGTTACCTGTAAGTGTGACCTTATTTGGAAATAATCTTTGTAGATGTAATCGAGTTAAGAGGAGATCATTAGGGTGGGCTTTAATCCAATATGACTGATGCCCTTATAAGAAGAAAACGCTATGAGAAGAGACACAGGGAGAACGCCATGTGACAACTGTGCCAAAGATTGAAGTGATATAGCTGCAATCCAAGGATTAATAGCCACCACCATGATCTAGGAATAGGCAAGGAATGATTCTATCCAAAGTTGCAGAGGGAACATGGCCCTGCTCACACAATGGTTTTGGATTTCTAGCCTCCACAACTGTAAGAAAATAAATGTCTGTTGTTTAAGCCACACAGTTTGTGATACTTGGTTATGGCAGCTCTAGGAAACTAATACAATGTGCATTCACAAATTTTACCCATCTACACTCAAACCATTATATGAGACATCCTGGTTGACTCTAACTTCTGATGCTACAAATACTACTGCAGTGAACACCCATGTACATAACCCCTATGAAACTCTTGAGATACATATCCAGAAAGGAAATTACTGGGCCACAGGGTGTTCATATTCTTAAATACTGCTAGGTTGAGCTCTGGAAAGGCTGCAGAGTCCATACTTCTGTTAACATTTGGCATTATACAGTGTAGTTTTAGAAAGTCCACAAATCCTTTGATACTTCTCCCTTCATGAGTGAGGCCTTAATTCTCCTCCCCTTAAGTACTGGCTAGACTTAGTGACTCGCCTCTAATGAATAGAAATTTCACTCAAAGAAGAGGTCATAAAAGGCACCAATGGCTTCCTGTTTGGTTACTCTTGGATCACTTGCTCTGGGGGAAGCCAGATGCCATGTGTCTTCACTCAGGCTGCTATAATAAAATACTATAAACTGAGTGACTTATCAACAACCGAAATTTATTTTGCCCAGTTCTACAGGCCAGAAGTCCAAGATCATAATGTCAGCATGGTTAGGTTCCAGTGAAGGCCCTTTTCCAAGCTACAGACAGTTGACTTCTTCTAGTATTCTAACATGGTGGGGGAAAGTGAGCTAACTCTCCGGCCTCTTCTTATAAGGGCACTAATACCATTCATGAGAGCTCCATTCTTGTGACCTAGTCAGCTTCCAAAGGCCCTACCTCCACATACAATCACACTGGGGGTTGTATTTCAACATAGAAACTTTAAACAAACTTTGGGGGAGAAAGGAAACATGACATTCAATCTGTAACACCATGTTATTAGAAGCAGCCTTCAGAATCCACACAGGCAGCCCTGTGGTGAGGCTCATGCAGTGGAGAACTAAGATCTTCTGCCAACAACCAGCAAAGAACTGAGTCCTCCTGCCAACAGCTTTGAGTGAGCTATCCTGGAAGCAGATATTCCAGTCCCACTCAAACCTTCAAATGACTACAGCCCTGGCTCACAGTGTGACTACACCCTCATGAGAGACCTTGAGTTAAAACCATCCAGCTAAGCTGATACCAGATTCTCTGTCCTTCACAGCTGTGAGATAATACATGTTTTGTTTTAAGATGCTAAATTTGGGGAGTAATCTGTTATGACGAAATAGATAACTAATACATTCTGTTTTATCCAAACTAATGGGTAAATGTGATATCTTATTGTTTTAATTTAAAATTTTCTGTTAACTAACGATTTTGAGTGTATCTACACAGACTTAGTAGCTTTGGGGTTTCTCCTTCTATAAATGCCTCTTTAGAACCTCTACATATTTTCTATGTATTTTTATTTTGGTATGGCTGTCTTTTCCCTTTGCATTTTTAAGGGTTTCTTCCATTTTCTTGATGTTAAATCCCTTGTTAGTTTTTATATTTTACAAATATCTTCTCCCATTCTACCATGATGTCCCTTCAATCCACAGAATGCCTTAACTCTGATGTAAACAAATTCATTTCATTTTTTGACTCATGCCATGTGCTTTTGAAGTTTTGTATACAAAGTCCTTCACTACCCTTACATTACAAACATAAACTGTCAACATTTCTATTATAATTTTTAATTACACTTTTCATACTTCATATCTACTCTGATTTTGTGAGAATACGCATGTGCACACATGAGGAAGAGCAGAGGGAGAGAATCTTAAGCAGGCTTCACGCCCAGTGCAGAGCCCGATGTGGGGCTCCATGGATCATGACCTAAGCCAAAATCAACCAACTAATCTACCCAAGCGCCCCTCTGCTCTGATTTTTTAATTTGGAGCTCCTTTTGCTCTATGACGGTCCTTATTTTTAACATCTGATTCTGGTTTCACACATATAATAACCTCTTAGTGTTCTGAGGTTATTACTTTCTTACAAGTTTTCTTCTCCCCAGTACCATTTATACTTCTTCTCAATCACTTGTTTCTACCTTTCTGCTTTGCCTTCCATCTTTCATTTCATAGGTTTTTCTCAAGTGTCTGATAATCATCAGCTGTCCATTTATATACTAGAGTAAGGTATTAAATGTGGTTTCTAAATTCTGTATGGGGCTATGACTGGCAGGCTTTAGAGTAGAGAAGGTATTCTCAAAGTGTGGTATGGGAACCCTTGGGAGTCATCAAAGGATGACTTTCAACGGGTACTAAGGTCCAAACTATTTTCGTTATTAATAATAAGACATCATATGCCTTTTCACTCTCATTTTCTCACAAGTATACAGTGTTTTTCAGAAGCTACATATAGGACATGGGGTATCACAACTGACCAAATGCTGAGGTAGATATTAAAATCCAGCTGATTTTTTTCTTAAGGTAGACACCAGATTTGCAAAAATGTAAAACAATGCTACTCCATTATTTTTGTTTTTAAAAAGCTATTACTCATGAGAGTATATTAATATATTATTGTAAGAGAATATGCTTTATGATATAGTAAACAGCTATAACCCACATTTTAAAAAGCTCTTCAGAGTAATAAAGTTGGGACATAGGAAGTTTCAGTGTCAGTACTGGTTAAGTCTATGGTTTTAGACAAGTTAGTTTTCCCAAATTGCACTCTTTAATACCATCCCTGGAAGGTACAGAACATCTCAAGTCTCAAAATCTGAAATTTCATGGATATGATCCATATTACTATCACTTATATGATCAATTTCACTATCATACTTAGCATCTACAGCAGTGATATCCAATAGAATTTTCTGCAATGATAAAAATGTTCTATAGTTGCATTTCAATATGGTAGCCATAGTGAAATGAAGCTAATAGATAGCTATATTCCCTCTATATAATTACTTCATGGTTAATGTGACCAAGGAAGTGAATTTTAAATTATGCATTTTAATTAATTTAAATATAAGTAGTTGTATGTGGCAAGTGGCTACCATACTAGACAGCCCAGGTCTAGAATACTAGTTCTCTCCTTGTATTTATCTTATCTGTATGTCTCTCATCCTCTTTTACACCTTTTTTGAAGGATGCAATACAGCTAGTAAAAAAAAAAAAAAAAAATTAAATTAAAAAATTTTTAAAAACAAAACAAAACTGAAAAAAAGGGGTGCCTGGGTGGCTCAGCAGGTTAAGCGTCCAACTCTTGATTTCAGCTCAGGTCATGATCTCATGGTTTTTGAGTCTGAGCTCCACATGGGGCTCTGTGCTGACAGGGTGGAGCCAGCTTGGGATTCTCTCTCTCCTCTCTCTGCCCCTCTCCAGTGTGCTCTCAAAATAAATAAAAACATAAAATTAATTTAAAAAACCTAAAAAATGACTATTTCACTATACCTTCTTTCCAGTGGATTCCATCATTCTTGCTTTATCAAATCTTTTTTTTTTTTTAACACAGCAGGAAATAAATGGTGGCAATGATAAAATTCCTAGAAATTGCAAAATATTTCAAAATACAGATCGCTAAGATTCCATAATGTACCTTAGGTTTACAAAAAGCATCTGATGGATTCATATAACTGCAACATAGATTGATTTTTTTAAGTAAAAATTTTTCTGCTTTTTGGAAGATCTGTAAGAAGAATAAAAGTAATAAAATACCAAAGCTTTTTAAGTGTTAGAAGTGCTCAGAAAATAAAAAACTAAAATTAGTGCAACTGCTCTTGACAGTACACTAAGGGTTAAGCTTTCTTCATTCTCTTATTTTAGTTTTCCTGGTTCATAAGCCATAGATTTTATTTCTATTCTTTTCAGGGTTACCCTTAAGGTAAAAGAGAAATGAAAGCAGCAGCAGCAAACATGTATTGAGTGTTTACATGTACTGAGTAGTGTTCTAATGGCTTTACATGTATTGTACTTAATCATCCCCATAACACTTTGAGGGTTATTGCCTTCCTATTTGTAGATAAGAAATTTTAGGCACAGGAAGGTATAGTAACCCTAATGTCACACAGCTAGTAAGGCATAAGCTAGGATTTCGTCCAGAGAGTCTGGCTGCAGAGCCACAGAAATAGCTATTTTTACAAGATGACCTAGAGTTCTCAGTGAAAAAAGAATTATAGCACTCTTTTTCTCAAAGATTTTATTTTTAAAGTAATCTCTACATCTAACATGGGGTTCAAACTCACAACCCTGAGATCAAGCGTCGCATGCTCTACCAACTGAGCCAGCCAGGCACCCTGTAGCACTCTTGACATGCTATAATCCCCTTTCTTCCAATTTTCTTGTTATTGCCCAGTATTTTGGCTCTACCTTTAAAAATATTATACATATTTACAATCAAGTCTACTCAATTTATTAACATATTTTACTAATTCTTCACTCATGATGTATTTTTTCTTTTTTAGTTTTTATTTGAGACATAGAGAGAGGGAAAACGAACAAGTGGGGGAGGGGCAGAGAGAGAGGGGGACAGAAGATCTTAAGTGGGCTCTGTGCTGACAGCAGAGAGCCCAATGCGGAGCTCAAACTACGAACTGTGAGAACATGACCTGAGCTGAAATCAAGAGTTGGGACACTTAATTGAGCCACCCAGGCACCCTTTTTTTACTTTGGGGTGCATGGGTGGCTCAGTGGGTTAAGCAACCGACTCTTGATTTCGGCTCAGGTCGTGATCTCATGGTGGTGGGATCAAGCCCCCTGTAAGGCTCTGCACTGACAGCTCAGAGCCAGTTTGGGATTCTCTGTCTCCCTCTGCCCTTCCTGTGCACTCTCTTGTACACATGCTCTCAAAATAAATACACATTAAAAAAATACACATAAAAAAATAAATACCCAGGCGCCCCTTGCATCAAGTTTGTATAGGTGACGAACTCTTAATTTTGTGTATAGCCTGACTTTGGGCCTCATTTTTGCTGATAATTGATAGTTTAAATGGGTATAGAATTCAAACTAAAGTTATATTACCTCTATATTTTAAGGAAAGAGTATTCCACTATCTTCTGGAAATTATTGTCCTGGTAAATACACTGTCATTATAGCTCATATTTTGGGGTAGGCACTCTTTTTTTCACCATCTTAAAGAACTCTTGGGGTGCCTAGGTGGCTCAGTCAGTTGAGCAGCCAACTCTTGACTTTGGCTCAGGTCATGATCCCAGCACTGTGGGATCGAGCTGTGCATTGATCTGAAACTGGCTTTAAGATTCTCTCTCTCCCTCTGCCCCTCTCCCCAGCTCACGTGCATGTGCTCTCTCTCTAAAAAGGGGAGAAAGAAAGAAAGAAAGAAAGAAAGAAGAAAGAACTTATTATGTTCTATAATTTCACTACCAAGCATTTTTTTTTTTAATTTTTTTTTTTTAACGTTTATTTATTTTTGAGACAGAGAGAGACAGAGCATGAACAGGGGAGGGTCAGAGAGAGAGGGAGACACAGAATCCGAATCAGGCTCCAGGCTCTGAGCTGTCAGCACAGAGCCCGATGCGGGGCTTGAACTCACGGACCATGAGATCATGACCTGAGCCAAAGTCAGACGCTTAACCAACTGAGCCACCCAGGCGCCCCACTACCAGGGATTTAAAAGCAGACTTTTTTTGCTATTTATCCTGCTACACAACCGTTCAGTAATGTACAATTTTAATATGGAAACTTAGGTTTTACTTCAATTCAAAGTCCTCATATATAAAAGGGGTATATTACCTACATGATGGGGGCTGTTACAAAAATAAAACATGCACTTACTGTCTACCAAGAATAGAGTGATCAATAAATGATGTCTATTAATATCACAACTACTGGGCAGGAATTACCAAAATTCCTTGTGTTTTGTCATGGATATAAAAATAGCTAATTACTACTTAAGTGCTTTCAAAAGTATTTTCTTATTATGCTTAATATATACATTGATATTATATATGCAATATATAATACATCATTTCCACTGTGTATTGGAAGTCCCTACACTGATATCAGGTATCTATTAATAGGGAATTCCCATAGCTTCTGGTAAGTTTTCAGAAACTTCATTGCCAAATAGTATTATAAATAAAAACATTCAGGACATCGAACAAAATGAGCTTACTATATAAAATATTATCAAATATTTACTGATAATCCTCCAAACATTAAACATAAATGACCTTTATGCTTACATATATTTATTTACTACATAAATGTAAATGACAGCAAGCACTTGAGGCTGAGATATGGGTAGCTACCAAAAAAGCATGGAGACAGAAAAGCAAGTGATTAAACACTGAAGTCAAGCAACCACTGAGTTCAAAAATTTCTGACAGTGTAAAAAAAAAATGACAGGGGCGCCTGGGTGGCGCAGTCGGTTAAGCGTCCGACTTCAGCCAGGTCACGATCTCGCGGTCCGTGAGTTCGAGCCCCGCGTCAGGCTCTGGGCTGATGGCTCGGAGCCTGGAGCCTGTTTCCGATTCTGTGTCTCCCTCTCTCTCTCTGCCCCTCCCCCGTTCATGCTCTGTCTCTCTCTGTCCCAAAAATAAATAAAAAACGTTGAAAAAAAAATTTATAAAAAAAAAAAAAAATGACAGCAGCAACATACAGGGTTCATTCAAAAACAATTTATAGGTAAGTCTGTCAATGACAAAACAGAATCATAATAAAGAAAAAAGGGCAAAGTATAGAGCATTTTGAATCTGGGTTAAGGAATTTAGATTATTCTACACGTGGTAAGACCTGAAGTGGAGAGTGCCTAACTCAACTTTAACTTCTTTTTTGGAAAAGAAACACCAAGACAAAGTGAACTGTAAGATGAACAGAATATGATGACAGAGTTAAAAATCTGTCCTGGTAATTCTTCCATGTTCTCTGGCCCATTTCCTCTTACTAAGAATATCCTTTTTTTCCCTTTTTTCTATCTGTGACATACTCATTCTTCAAGATCTAGTTTAAGCATTCACTTTCTCTGGCAAGTCTTTTCAAACCATTTCAGCCTCAGACTAGTTTCCCCTCCACTCTTAAGTATTTCATGTATACATTCAATCAATAACATTTAATCTCATATATTAATGGTGGGATTATTGTTTTAAAAAACAAATTGGACATTTCTCAAACTTTAAAATGCAAATATGTCTGACTCAATAACTTTTATGAAACTGAAACTGTGACATAAACATGTGAAGATACTTGTAAAAAGATGTTTACTATAATTGCAAAAAATAAGAACCTGAATATTAATAGAGGTACATTTAACATAAATCATAATCCATTCATATAATGAACTATTCTGCAACTGTTAAAAAAAAAAAGAGCTATTTATACTTATATTGATACAGAAAAATGCCCAGGATATATTTAAGTAAAAAACAACACTTAATTTACAAATTAATATAGTATGGTTTCTTTTTAAATAAAAAGAGTATGTGTTTACATACACATATATTTTAAAAATTCTATAGTAAACACACACAGTTAAGAGTTACCTCTAGGGAGTGGTAGGTCAGGGGAAGAGAGGACTTTTCCTTTAAACGTGATATCCTTCTATATTCATTAATTCACCTAACAATCTAGAGTGCCAGGCTTATGACTTATCTATTTCTTTGGCACTTACATATTAAACGTTTTTTGAAAGAATATTTTATGTTCTTGTTTACTGCACTGAAACACCTTGAAGGTAAGCTTTTACTTTCCCACAGTAACAACCATAACACCATACAACTAAATGTTTACAGATTCACACAAATATGTTAAAGTACTTAAAAATGGAATGAATAGATTTATATCAAATTTATGACAGTTGTTGCTTCTTGAGAGGGTAAAAGTGAGGAAGGGAATGGGATGAAAGGTTCTTTTTAAAAAAGATTTAGCTAATTTTATGTATAATTTTTTTCATAAAAACTCACATATGATATTAATCATTTGTATGTTAGGTGCAAATTTTCTTTCAGTCTATCATTTGCTTTACCTTTGTTTATTAGCAACCTTCATTGCTCAGAACTTTCCACTTATTTTACGTAGTCAATTTCTTGATGTTTCTTTAATGATTTTCTTTTTTTTTTTTTTTTTGGTGTTGCTGAGGAAAAAGTACTTTCTTCTAAGTTTTCTATGATTTTCTAAAAATACTGAGCTCTTACTTGGAGGACATTATGCTAAGTGAAATAAGCCCCTTGCAGCAGGACAAATACTACATGATTCCACTTACATGAGGTATCTAAAATAGTCAAACTTATGAAGGTAGAATATATAATGGTGGTTCCCAGGGTCTGGGGGGAGAGGGGAAATGAGGAGTTGCTATTCAGCGGGTATAAAGTTTCAGTAATGCAAGATGAGTAAGTTCTTCGGATCTGATGTACACCTTGCCTACAATTAATAATACTGTATTATACACCTAGAACTTTGTTAAAAGGATAGATCTCATGTTAAATGTTTTTACTATAATAAAACATTTTTCAATTGAAAAAAATGTCAAGCTCTTTAATCATTCGAAATGTAGTTTTTGGTACTGTACAAAGTAGGAAATTAACTGAATGCTTTTTCCAAATGAATAATCAATAGTCTCAGTATCATTTATTGAACAGTAAATAATATAATTGCTGGAATAACATAACTGCCTTTTTTCAACCAGTCACAACTGGTTGAAACAAAACAAAAAATTAAGTCAATTAATAAAAAAACAAGCTATTAAAATTTACTTGCATATTTTAAGTTATTGAACACAAGTATTCTAACAAAATTAATTTTTATTTCAGCTAAAAAATTACAGAAAACTTTATCTGATCAATAGGTTCAACTAATCACTAAACTGAAAAAATGAACAGAATGTTAATAAAATTCTGAAGCAAGAACAGATAACACCATCATCACTGACTGGGAGTCAGGAGATCTGGGTTCATTCCAACCACCACCTTGAACAAGTAAAAAAACCCTCAAGAATTGGGACTACGGTTCTACATCCAACATTCTATAATTTCTAACTAATTTACCATCTCTACGATAATTAAAATATCTAATCAAAATAGCTGACACCAAAAGAGCAAAGTATATAATCTTCTTTATCGACCTGTTGAAGATGTTTACCAGATGTTCTTTATATCACTCTAAACATCAAATAATTTAAATTCACTTTCCCTAGCTATCTTCTGAGCATATACTTCCAATCACATGAAAGGTTTAGTCACCTGTCAGCTTATCCCTCTTTAGAATAACACTTGATTTTTTTTAATAGACATATTTTCTCAACCATTGCAACATTTTACAAGTCTTATTACTCTGATACATTATCATGTGTTTACACACACACAAACACTTTAGGTTGGTTCACCTGTAGTCCATATTGTTTTCTGCCATACTTAGTTCTGGCTCAACATTTCTAAGTGATTATTCATTTTTTTGTTGTTCCTATAAAGATGAAGGTTCATTTTTTTGTTTAACAGACCATTCAAAGTAATTTAACTTCTATTCTTGATTTTTGAGGTACTTAACCTCAGCGCATTTATTATTTATTTTTATTTTTTTATTAAAACAAATTTTTAGAGGTTAGAGTGGGAGAGAGCCAAAGCAGAAGAGACTCTTAAAAACTGAGAACAAACTGAGGGCTGATGGGGGGTGGGAGGGAAGGGAGGGTGGGTGATGGGTATTGAGGAGGGCACCTGTTGGGATGAGCACTGGGTGTTGTATGGAAACCAATTTGACAATAAATTTCATATATTAAAAAAAAAAAAGAGAAAAAAAAATTTTAAGTTTATTTATTTTGAGAGACACAGAGAGCAGAGGAGGGGCAGAGAGAGATGGAGAGAGAGATGGAGAGAGAGAATCCCAGGCAGGCTCTGTGCAGTCAGCATAGAGCCTGATGCAGGGCTCAAACTCACAAACCATGAGATCATGACCTGAGCTGAAACCAAGAGTTGGGCGCTTAACTAACTGAGCCACCCAGGCATCCCCCCACCCCTGCTTTTTTAAATCTATGAACTTAATATGTATAGTAACCTAAATTAGTAATATGAACAAACCTCAGTCTAGAGAAGGAAAAAGAAGGGAAACAGAAACAACCATTTACTAAATTTTTGTAAATGTCTATTTGTAAATGGTTAGCACTATTTTTGTAGTTGTTGCTTCCATTTAATTCAACTTAAAAAAATTTCCCCCAACCTCACAACACCAATATGACTATTTCATAAAAGAATAAAAGCTGTATTTAAATACACCTATGTCACTCTTGTTCCTTCTTCAGCTACCCAAAGTCACTGTTTCAGGAAAAAACTTTAAATTCATCTGTAATCAGCTCTTCATAAAACTATGATAATTACTATCTAGAATCTATACTTAATGACTGATTTTCCCTAAACCACACAGTAGCCCCTACATTAAAAACAAAACAAACAGTTCACCTCTTTCAATAAAGGTTTTTAGTGTATTTTCCAATAAGAAAATATTCTCTCTTGGTTAAGGTTTATAAGGAGTCTATAAGATGATCAGAAGACTGGCCAAGTGTGAGATAAGTTAATTCCAAATCCAATAAATTTAGGCTTCAAAGGTCCGTATCTTCTGAAAGTCACTGTGGGTTCTTATTTATTCTCAAACACATTAGGTTCCACAATCCAAAACTTCTAAGAATACAGTATCTTAGAATGGGAAGATTTTTTACTGATAATGATGCAACAATCTCTTAGCAATCTGTTTCAACCTAATAGTCATTATTTTTTTCAGAGCTATCTCCAGTTTTATGGGAAGAAAATCCTCCATATAAAATTATCAAATAGACATGAGTCCATACCACCAGAGTACAAAAGAAATAGCCACTTGTTCTGACCAATAAGAAGTTTCACTTTTCTTTCAAATATCCAGTTTGTACGCTAAATTTCCATCATTCAACCAGGCATGTATGTAATGAAAAAACTGTATGTATTTGCATGTAAATAATCTACAGTCACAAACTTGTCCTAGAAAGACAGTATCACTGGCTCAAAAAAAAACCCAAATAACAAATTTGTTTTTCATTCGAATTCTGACTTTCTTATCATCAGTCATCTTCATTTCCTGCAAATGATATAAGCAATTATTATCCTAAAGTTGCTGTGAATACAAAAACTAAAAATGTCTATAAATTAAAACACAGAGAACTGAGAAATGTAAAGTTTCAAGCTTGTATTCAAATGTAAAATGACCTGAGGATCATGTCATCAAACCAACTACTAATAGTCACAATCATCAATCACAACCATTAAAATCTTTTAAAAGGGGCACCTGGGTGGCTTGGTCGGTTAAGCGTCCGACTTCGGCTCAGGTCATGATCTCACGGTCCGTGAGTTCGAGCCCCACGTCGGGCTCTGTACTGACAGCTCAGAGCCTGGAGCCTGCTTCCGATTCTGTGTCTCCCTCTCTCTCTGACCCTCCCCCATTCATGCTCTGTCTCTCTCTGTCTCAAAAATAAATAAACATTAAAAAAAAAAAATTTAAAACCTTTTAAAAAAATACAAACCTTCCTTCCAGATTCCATATATGGTATTTGAAAAACAAAGAAATGTAAAAGAAGTAACAAAAATCACCTCCCTCCACCATCCCAAGATACTACTGCTAACATTTCACCAAAAATTTTTAGACACTTCACAAAATCAGGAGTGCATATTCCCAGTTTCAGAGAGTATTGTGTGTGTTATCAATGCATATGTATGTTGGTATGTGACATTTCTGTAGCCCTCTAAAACCAGACTTAACTTTACAAACCTTGGACAAGTTCACTACACCCAGATGTCTCAGCTCTGTTTTTCAGCTTTAAAGATTTCAGCTAAGAGGTTCTCAAATCAAATGACTCAGAAATAGAGGGAAGTTTCCCTGTGAGATGTTGCAGTAGAGACTAAGAGAGCATCAGAAAAAATCCATAAAGGCACCTTCAGAGTATGCCTTTACAACTAACTTATATGTGGGATTACAGCTGCTATGAAGGACCTTAAAGTGTTGTTTTACCTCTGCAATTGAAGATCTTAGATTCTGGCAACATATAATTTTATTTAAACCTGTCCGTCTACTTTCAGTTTCTGGATATATAAGCAAAATAACGAATACAATGAAGAAGGACTACACCATGAAAACAAGATAAATGACCCCAACTCTGCAGGTAATTTCTTTCACTAGGCACATTTTCTTTCTTAATAACTTACACACAAGCATGCTATAATTTAGCTTAAACTTTGGGCTGCAACAACTTTCTAAGTGTGGCACAGAGGTAATTCAATAAATGATTAAAGGGCAGAATATATATCAGACTTCGGGGAGTCAAAACAAACCTTCATCTTCATACCATTTCATAAAAAACTCTCCAACAGACTCTGGACTTGGAAACAGTGGACAGATAAGGTTATGAATGAAACTCCGATGTGGTATATGTATGTATGCATGTATATGTGTGTGTATCCTTAAAAATATGTATCAGAAGACAATGAAAACAATATCAACATCCTTATTTGCAACTCATTCTGGTCTCAAATGTTATTTAAATTTAGTCTCTAACTCAATTATAAGTTCCATAAAGGCAAGAACCATGTCTGTATAGTAATACCTAACAAATTCAGACCTCACTGATTTCTACTGGCAATTTAAATGATACAGAAACAGTTTTAAAGCAACTCAGAAGTCACCTTATTCAAAATCCCCTGATGTAGAAATTTAATTCTAGGAAGGGAAGGAAAAAAAAAGCCACTTTGATGAAAAAGCTCAGGCTCCTTATCCCCAAATTTAACATTTACTTGATGTGGATAGGTGTTTAAAAAAAAAAAGACAGGAAGGTAGCAGTCTCCTCCACACTGCTTATCGTGGACAAGAAAGAACAACTGTTAGCACTAACACTGAACTAGTAAGTGCTGAAAGAACAGACATGAAATAATAAGATCTTACTTTTTTGATATCTAAGGCTACCATATTATCTGTTTTAAGCAAGTGGTTCTTTAACAACAGAACCCCATTTCAGTCTCTGATGGCCTGCCATTCTCAGGGGATACTTATATCATGGGGAGCATAAGCTTATAAGACACTAACTAGCACACTTCAGCACAAGCTTTCAGCTGAGGAAAAACTTATCAATGATACTGGCAGAGGTACTTTTACACCTTCTTCTTATACATCAGGAACTGATGATCTGGTCAAGGACTAGAAAAACAACTTGAGAACAAAATGCATCCCAATTTTTCTATGAAGCTTCTGTAATTTTAAAATAAGCAGAGTTTAATAAAGGATAATCAAGATATGCAGAAAAAATAAATTAAACAATTAACCAAATAAAAGCAAAATATTTTCACAGGCGTTAAAAAGATAAGCTTAAAAGTAGTAAAAAAAAAAAAAAAAAAAAAAAAAGGATTCCACACTGAAATGGAGAAACTACGGCAGTTGCAAAAACAAATAATTTTTGTAATGAAGGCTTAGAATCACATTAAATTCCACAGTAATTTTGAAAATTCCTAAATATAAAAAAAGATTTCCCTCCTCCTCAAAATAACCCAATCTACAACCTATGGGGAAAATTAAAGTATATTAAGGTGAAGGGTAAACTTCCTAACACCACTGTTAAAGGATGCTAGAGCAGATATTCCAAAGACTTAAGAAAAATACTAATATTTGAAATAAAATCAATTGTTTTGGCAGCGTTAATTATGAGAGGACACATTCACGTCTGTCTTTTTTTTAACGTTTATTTTTGAGAGAGAGAGAAAGAAGAAAGAGTCAGAGGATCTGAAGTGGGCTCTGTGCTAACAGCAGAAAGCCCAATGTGGGGCTTGAACTCAGGAACAGTGAGATCATGACCTGAGCTGAAGTTGGATGCTTAACTGACTGAGCCACCAAGGTGCCCCATATTCACATCTGTCTTAAAGTTGTTTTATCTCCCAAGTAAATGGAAGCTTTGTCTTTGAGAAAAGAAAACTGATGGTATAATGTTGAGGTAAAAGACTTACCAGGAATGGGTACCTGTATTCACCAAAAGATATACATAAAATACTCACAGCACTATTCCTTACAGCCAAATATTAAAGTTCTATGTCTCTTAATCATAGAATGAATAAATTGTCATATACTCATACAATGTAGTATTACAGATCAACAAGACTAAACAAACTATTGCTATAAGCAACAACATGGTTGAAATAAACAAATACTGAGGGAAAGAAGCCAGACACATAGGAATACAGACTGAGTGATTACAGTTATATAAAGTTATATAAAGACAGACAACAGACAAAACTAATCTAAGCAATCCAAGCAGTAAGAAAGATAGGGTTGGGGATAGTGACTGGGAAGGCAAGGGGCTGGGACAACACACAGAATGTTGATTTCTGGGATACTGGTAGTGGTTTTTTTGTTTGTTTTTTATTTTATATTTGAGAGAAAGAGACAGAGAGACAGAGCATGAGCAGGGGAGAGGCAGAGAAATGGAGGCAGAATCTGAAGCAGGCTCCAGGCTCTGAGCTGTCAGCACAGAGCCCGACACGGGGCTCAAACCCACCAACTGTGAGATCATGACCTGAGCCGAAGTCGGACGCTCAACAGACCAAGTCACCCAGGCGCCCCTTTGGGATACTGGTAGCGTTTAATTCTTGATCTAGGTATTACTGGCTACACAGACGTGTTCACTTTGTGTAAAGTCATCAAGCTATACACCAATGATTTGTGCACTTGCGTATTTTTATTAAAATGTCAGTTTAGGGGGGTGCCTGGGTGGCTCAGTGGGTTAAGCATCCGACTTCAGCCTAGGTCATGATCTTGCTGTTCCTGAGTTCAAGCCCCATGTTGGGCTCCGTGCTGACAGCTCAGAGCCTGAAGCCTGTTTCAGACTGTGTCTCCTTCTATCTCTCTGCCCCTCCCCCACTCATGCTCTCTCTCAAAAATCAACATTAAAAAAAACTTAGTTAAAAAAAAACTAATAGATTTTTCACAATTTAAATAATTATATGTGGTTATATATAGCGTGTGTGTGTGTGTGTGTGTGTGTGTATAATTACATACAGACTTTCTAATTTAAATGACCACTGCTAATTTAAAATGACCCACACATACTGTCACTCCTACCTGCTCTAATTCTTTTTCTTCTCTCCATCCCAATCTTCAACCCAAAATTAGTCTTTTGAAAAAATAAAATGTGAAACTTTTAAGAAAATTTTAGGGTCAGAAGTAGATTAGTAAAAACAATAAATGTGTAAGGGAAGTGATTCTTACAAGACTATTCCACCCTCACCTTCCCCTGACATACTTATTTTGTCTCTGAGGAAGCACTCCTACCCAAAGCCTTTGTCCAAATCACTTATTTCTATCTCTTTTACTGGGCCTAAAATACCAAAATTTGACTAAGGGATCAGTTTCTTAAAAATGCAAATGCATTTCAAAGGATTATGAAGATATCAGTCATTTACACACAACGGTGAATTAGTTCTGTGGCTACTTTTAACACAGAAAAATGAGTGATTCCACCATTTCTTTTACCATACAATCACTTTGCCAACAATTCAATTTCGAAATACAGCATCTTCACCCACCTCCATTTCTTTTAAACAAGTCTTCTTTGATCCTTTATCTCTGCCATGATACAAACCCAGAATGATTTCTATTTTCCATTTGTTAAATTCTATTTCACTTCTAATTTCCCTTAAAGCCTGTTTTGTTTTTTTTTTTTTTTTAATTTTTTTTTTTTTTTTAACGTTTATTTATTTTGGAGACAGAGAGACAGAGCATGAACGGGGGAGGGTCAGAGAGAGAGGGAGACACAAAAGCCTGTTTTTTTTTAATATGTATGATTATATGGGAAGAAACAATTACTAGTGACATATATACACCAACCCTGTCCAACTCAAAATATAACAGGTGAATAAAAAAGAGCTGTATGTTCTTTCTCTTCCCCACCTGCTTCCTCTTAAGTGTCAGATTCTCATAAAGCCACATGGTCTTATACATACTATGTTATAGACTATGGATGCAAGATACAAAATCAATATTTCAGTGTAAAAAAGAATTCTCATTAAACTCAAGTAAAGGCAGCAAACCAGCAGAGGCTAAACTGATTCAAGTCAGTTATCAATACATGGTACTAAAGAAATCAATGTCAAAGACTGAACCCCTATAGGAGCCAGTTAATTCCATTCTGAGGAAAAATTTTTAGTAGTCAAAGATTTTGACACAACCCAACCTGAACATCTAGAAAATGAGTGCATGCTGCACACTAGAAGAAATCAGTAAAGATTTTCACTGTTACCAGAAAAATAATTTTAAAGCACAGGTTATTATTCCATTTCTATCACTCAATTTCAAAGCTTTGAGAAAACAGAAAAGTAGGCTCTCTTTGTACCTCTTCCTTCATGAGATGTGGAAATATTCCATTCTGTTTTTTAAGGTTTATTCAACAGTTGAGGGAACAGCATTTAATAATTTTTTCTCCTCTTTTGAACACACACAATTTTTCATTTGTTAGAAGGACTAAACACTGACAATTGGATCTTTAGAAATTGGGGACAATAAGCAACTTACATTTGCTTTAATATACTATCTTAATTTGGATGTTTTAAAACAAAAAATACACAATGTATTCATTTTCAAAGTACATATTTTTGATATTTCCTTAAACTAAAATAAATTATACAAGGGAAGTTAATTGGTTTCATTTCTCTATTTTCTAAGGATTAAGTTTAAGCACATTTCTGTGTTAACCAAACATATAAAAACCCCAGGCTATACATGCAAAGACATCAAGCTATGGTGACAAAAGGATATTTAGTCCACAAACCTGTCAAAATTACCACTGAAGTGTAATTTAACTCACATTTTTCCTTCCTGAAATAGGCTAGTCTATAACCATGAGCTAAAATGACTTAACACCTTTTATTCATAACTTATGAGTAATTCAAGAGAAATCTACCCCTCTTTACACAATGAGTACTTAGTGATCTCAACAAGCTGGAAAAACATGCTGGCCAATCAGTGCAATCTCTTTCAGAGACAAATCTACATTAGAGGTAAAGTTATAATCAGAAGGTTATTTAAAAAATGTTAAAGCAGGTGTCTAACAATGTATGGCATCAGACTACTCTACCAGTCTTCAATAAAATAAATGGGATATGAAAGGAGACAGATGTGCTTCAAGGGCTAGGTTATTCCCTCCTCTGAATGTGATGGACACATTCTGCCAAATGTATTTTGTTATCTCTCCTCTTGTTTATGGGAAGATTCAGTGATATAAATCAATTTTGAAAATCTCTGCTATTTACTAGGACTACTCATTGCTGACTAATGTCCATCTTACAGAATTGCTAAAAGGGTTAAATGAGAGTGTATTAGACTCTAGTACATAAGCAAAAACAGTGATCTATGTTTATTATTGTATTTCAAATACTCATTTCTTCTGTTTCCTTATTCTTTCTTCAAAGAATATTTCAATTTGTTGGCTATAAAATGATTTATAATTATAAACCAGACTAAGGTTTTGGGTTTTTTTTTTTTATGTTTATTTTATTTTATTTTTTGAGAGAGAGACAGAGTGTGAGCAGGGGAGGGGCATAGAGAGAGGGAGACAAAGAACCTGAAGCAGGCTCCAGGTTCTGAGCTGTCAGCACAGAGCCCAACACGAGGCTTGAACTCCTAAACTGTGAGATCATGATCTGAGCTTAAGTTGGAGGCTTAACCAACTGAGCCATCCAGGTGCCCCTCTGTAAGGTTTTATCAAGTCACCTAGATTGCATTTTGGGGTATGCCAGAAACTAATGACTCATGCACATTTTATCTCTTGGGTTTAGTTTTATATATAACTGATTCTATTGCTTACTATTATTAATATTTTATTTTTAAAATTTTTAAATTTTATTTAGTTTTGAGAGAGAGAGAGACAGAGCGTGAGCAGGGGAGGGGCAGAGAGAGAGAGACACAGAATCAGAAACAGATCCAGGCTCTGAGCTGTCAGCTCAGAGCCCAATGTGGGGCTTGAACTCACAAACCATGAGATCATGACCTGAGCCAAAGTCGGACGCTTAACCGAATGAGCCACCCATGCACCCCTATTTTATTTTTAGTGTTTATTTTTGAGAGAGAGAGAGAGAGAGCGCACGCGCGCGCGCGCGCGCGCACACACACACACACACACACACACACACACACACGGGAGGAGCAGAGATGGGGGTGGTACAGAAGATCTGAAGCAGGCTCTGTGCTAACAGCAGAGAGCCTGGTGCGGGCTCAAACTCTGGAGCCATGAGATCCTGACACTTAACCAACTGAGCCACCTAGGTGCACCTATTACTATTTTAAAAAGCTGCCATTTATTAAGCATCTGTCAAGTCCTAGATACTTAAATCTCTCATTAATTATTCCATAAGACAAGTATTACCATATTCATTTTAAAGATAATCATGTAAGGCTCCAAGAGTTTATATTGCTTTCGCCATGTCAAACAGCTTGTTGATGGTGTAACCAGGATTAGAACTAGCTAGCTGTAACTCTGAGCTCTTTCTTTTTTAAAAAAATTTTTTAAAAATGTTTATTTATTTTTGAAAGAGAGAGACAGAGTGTGCGTGGGGGAGGAGCAGAGCAAGAGGGAGACACAGAATTCAAAGCAGGGTCCAGGCTCTGAGCTGTCAGCACAGAGCCCGACACGGGGCTCGAACCCAAGAACTGTGAGATCATGACCTGAGCCGAAGTAGGACACTTAACCGACTGAGCCACCCAGGCACCCCTGAGCTCTCCCTATCATACTGCCCAACTGTCTCAACTGGCATATTTTGCTTATCATTTTATTTTCAGAGGGTTAACAACTGCAATTTGGGGGTACTTTGCTAGTAACCTCACATACAACTGGAATTCTCTGGAAGTTGAGAATGTAATTAATTCAAAGGGCTGATTAAATTAATAAAATGGAAGGTCTAAAACAAAATAACTCTTCAGAGATTAGTGGGACAAGAAAGACACAAGAGTTAACTTATTAGTTAGTAATAAATATGGGGACTATAAGGAACCTCAAGTTGAAATAACTCTTTATTAGCTTCAAAATTAAAACACATAGGGAAAAAAACCAAACAAACTTGGAAATACTCACTAGCCTTGAATTCTCCCAAATCTAAGTCCAGGGGTCCTAACAGGTCAGGATCTACGGGTAGTTCTTGCCTTACCTGGTAGGTTTCCAAGCTGGTTGGCCTGTCCTTGGGTTTGCCAGAATTTCCAGTAAAGAAAGAGAAAAGCAGTATAGGGACAACCCATAGGCCTAATCAGCAGAACTTTCACATCAGCATTGTCACACTATCTCATGTTTTCTCTGAAAATGTATGTTTATCTATTTTGAGACAGCAAGAGAGCAAGAGTGGAGGATGAGGAGAAAGAGAAGGAGAGGGAGAATTCTAATCAGGCTCCATGCTGTCAACACAGAGCCTGATGCAGGGCTCAATCTCATGAACTGTGAGATCATGACCTGAACAGAAATCGAGAGTCATACCTTAACTGACTGAGCCACCCAGGCACCCCACTATCTCATTTCTATCCCTCAAATAACTTGTTAAGCTTTGAGAAAACAGGCTCTTTTCCATCCCACCCTACTCCCACAAAAAACTGGGTGGCATTTCTCCTTTCATGGATGTAAATATTTTGAAGGTTTGGCCACCAGATGGGAGAGTAGTGGCCCACAGAACTTAATTCCTAAGACTGGAAAAATCATGTCCTTTGCCCAGAACTCTTCTGTCAAAAAAGGTTGCAGAAGTTCCTTATTCTTGCATTCTGTAAGTTCCTTATTCTGAAGAACCTGAAGGTAAAATATCATGAGCTAGAACAAGCCCACAGAAGGTATGATTAGCATGCATGACTAGAACACTAAGGAGTTTCCTGGCTGCTGCATATTATAATACGTAGCTCCATTAGGAATATTTCACATATACTGTATGTACTGCATTATTTCAACATGTTTAGTTAAAACAAAACTCTAATTCCAGGGTCATCGGTGAGATTTTTATCCCACAAATATGGAACTAAAAAGACTATGTTTTTACTCTCTACAATTACTTCAGACTAGAAATTAATAGCAATACCATTAATATATTGTATTAAATCTCTTGAATGATTATATAATTAAAATTTCAGCACTTCAAAAGAATCTTATGAATTCTCCAACCAGAAAAAAATTACACCTATTTTCAAAAACTTTGATATCAAGACTTTCAGTTGTCAAGTTTCACTTTTTATGTTTTTATTAAAACACAATAAATGAGAAACTAATAATAGTGATTGATTCCAAGCAGGAGAATTTGGTAGCTGAAGGCAGGTGTAGACAAGAAACTTCTGAATTTTAAATCATTTGTATTTATTACCTATTTTAAGTAACCAATTTTAACTACAAACTAAAAATGCTCGGAATACATAGCACTTCTGCAGACTTGTAACCTTACCTCATACTTTTAGAAAAAGACTATCAAAAAGATATTAACATAAATCACAACAAGCTGCAAAAGCTAAATCCTTTCAGGATTTCAAAAGAAAATAAATATAAAAAAATCTATCCCACACTACTTCCAGATTCACTGAATCTGGAATATATCATCAAAGTGTCCCTATGTGGAACACCAATTATATTCTACTAATTTAAAGTAGTATGTGAAATCCTAAACTCTGGAACTTAAACTAAAAGACCAAAACCAGCTAATGATTAGTATTCCATGTTAAGACAGTGGGCCATTACAGATAACATGAGTGAAGACAGCATTCCATGAAACACTCAGGCCAAATATTTCCCAATGTGGGTATAAGTAATTGTCCCCAATGGAAGGTTTTGAAAAGTCCTCATAAGAATTCACTGTATTAGACTGTTTTTTTCCTCTTCAAACACTGGCCATGACATATAAGAGAAAGTGTGTGTGTGTGTGTGTGTGTGTGTGTGTGTGTGTGTAAGGATGTATCAAGGAAGTTTTTAGACCAATTATCTTGTGGGTAAAAGAGCAACAAAAATCCAACCCTGACAAAATTTTTGCTTGAAAAAAAATAAAAACTACATTGTAACTATACTATTACCACTAAAAAGCCAAAGTCCATCCTTTTATGTGAAATAAGTAAGTAATTTTTTATATTGAATGAATAACTTGTCTTAAAAACAGTGAGTCTGACTTTAATTTCTGACCTGGAAAGCTGTCTGATCCACTATTATGTAACTCTATCCAAACTCTAATGCAAGAGCTACATACCCATTAACAGTTAGTAAAAAGTACAACACACACATACATGTTGGCTGTAGTTCCTTAATTACCTTGTCAAAATTATGATACCCACTATATTCTTAAACAACAAAACCTCTCCTATCCAGACCAAAAATAGTGACACTTCCCATGCTCCATAAAACTTTTAAAAGAGAGGTTATTCCTTTGACTAACTTCTCATCGTGTGAACTGTACGTTTTTAAAAAGTAATCAAATTGCCAATTTTTGTAGAAAGACATATTTTACTTAAAACTGGCAAAATCTTTACTATTTTACTCTTTTAAGTTATCTTAATGTTTTATTCATTTTAAAGCCATTTATCTGCCCTCTAAAAGACCCACAGAATTTTCCCTGAAGGCTAATCAGCAAGTTCTTTTCCTCCCTGTGTCAACATGGAATTACCAGAACAGTTTCTACTAGCTGCAGCAAAGCAATAATTCTACAGTGCATTTGATTTACTATTTGGTTAGGTGTATACTGAAATTTTGATTTCTTGAACATCTTTTTGTTAGTCAGCTTATGGACATGAATGAAAAGGAAACTGACACTCTAGTATGTTAATGCCAACAACCAAGTAATTTTACTTCAAAAGGAAATAGACTTTAGTGGCTACTAATTCAAACAAACGTTAAGAAAAGTACCCAAGATAAAAGTACCTCAACTAAGTTTGAAATTACACACATCATGAAAAGGAGATTCAGAATAAATATTTTAAAATACACAATGGGACTAAATTAAGTTTGGCCAAACAGATTTGATTCAGCCCTAATGGTATGAACAAATCAGTACATCTTAAAAACACTTCCAGCAATTAAATCCTTACTATGCTAGGATTTCAATCTAGTATCATTGTTTTCTCAAAAAGGACTGTGATCTCTACAGTATATGGTGGAAGGGGACTTGACTATTATTTGAATGGAACACAGGAAAACCCTGCTATGCAAATGTGAAAGGAAATGATGAAACTACAAATATTTTTAATTTACAAAAACATGGTAAATGTATCCGAGAATCATCAAAACATATTTACCAATACTGTTGCACAACACCTCTAACTGGCTTGAAACATCATTCTTTCAAGCAACATATAGCAAACTGCTTTCTCAAGGACCATCTGTAACAGTGACTAGTGAAAACCCTTTGAACTATTTTTCAAAAGATTCTCATCTCTCTTTTTAAGTATTTTAGCTAAGTACAACATTGAAACAGTTTTTAAGGAAGGAATGTATAATTTTTAAAAGGCATTTAATCTCAATTCGCTTAATCAAAGGAGGTGTGACAACCAACGCATGTAAAATTAACCTTAATCCGCCAACGAAAACACGCAAAATGTCTCCTAACAATTCCCCTCCTCCTTAAAACAACAACCGTACACATAAATATGGTACTGACCTCCACTCCCACTGAGAGCAGCTAATTAATAAAGAGAATAGTTACGTTTGGAGACCAAGGTGCCACATCCTACCTCATGTATCTCCCAAAATAACCACATCATCAAAGTAGAACTGAACATTATTTTTGCTAAAGCAAGAATCCAACCCCCGGGAGCTTCAGCCCTTAGACAATGGTGGTTACCAGACAGAGCTGCACAGTTGGGTCCAAATGACACATTTCACTAGGCCTTGGACACAGCACACACACTCACACTCTCCCAAGGGGCCAGTTCCAAGGAAGGGGCGTTCAAACCCCACTAGGAGACGGAGGGTAGCACGGAGGCGTAGGGGTTTGCTAGGGGAGGACAGGCGAGAGGGGTGGTCGATAGAACCGAAGGGTAACTGCACTGACGCGAGGGAGGGGACTGGAAATGGCCGATGGATTCTATATTTATTTATTTAAAGGTCTTGATTTAACGGGTCCTTCCCAGGGGTTCTGTAACTAAAGCCAAACTGCGCAGCAAACATTACGGGGTTGGGAGAGTAGTCGCTGCTCCCCCTACCCCGTGACTAGGGAGGGGGGTGGGGGAAACAAGTTCCCCGGCCAACACCACAGACCACTCGGATTCCCCCCCTTCCCCCTCCTCCACAGGAAGGGGGAGGCTAACAGAGAAAAGGGGGAAAACAAGTTCCCCAGCCAGCCCCACCGCCCGATCACTCCCAGTTGTCCCCCCCCCCACCTTCTGTTAGGAAGGGGGAGGCTAAACCGTGGAAGGCAGCAGAAAAGGGGGAAATCCCACATTTTGCCTCCCCCCACCCCAGCCACCAACAGACTCCTGCGGGGTCCGTGAGCCAGCGAAGGAGCCAAAGGATGGGTGGGGGTAGAGGGTGCCGAGCCCCCGCAACCAAACAAAGCGCGGCCTGAGCGAGAGCCCGGGCGAGTGGGGAAGCCGCGGTTTTTCCTGCCGTCCGGGGCCCGGGCCGGGCTGACACTGCGGCACCGGGGGACCCGCCTCCGCTCAGCCTCCGTCTCCCACCCCGGGGGCGCACAGGCCTCCCCCGCCCGCCCCGGCCTTCCAACCCGCGGGTCCCGGCCGGCCGGCGCCCGAGCCGGAGGGCGGCGGGGAAGGAGCGTGGCCTTACCCCGCTCGCCGGCGTTGTTCCGCTCCTGGGGCAGCGGCGGAGGCGGCGGTGGCGGCGGCGGAGGCTGCTGCTGCTGCGGCGGCGGCGGAGGCTGCTGCTGCGGCTGCTGCTGGGGCGGCTGCGGCGGCGGCTGCTGCGGGGGCTGCTGCTGCTGTTGCTGCACCGGGCGCGGCCGCGACACTCGCCTGGGTCTCCGGTTGGCGGCTCGGACGGAGTTCATTTGCCGGGCTGAGGTGGCGGCGTTGGCGGAGGGACACACACACACACGCACTACGAGCTGCGGGGCAGGAGAAGGGGGTGGGGAGGGGGAGGAAGGAAAGGGGGCGAGGGGAAGGGGAGATGGGAAGGGCGGAGGGGGTGAACGAGACCCCGATTCAAGAGAAAGGCCGGCGGAGACAGACAGAGACCGAGCGAGGCCGGGCGGGAGGGCCTGACGCACGGGGAAGGCCGAGGCCGCCGGGCGGGGCGGCCGCGAGGGACGGAGACAGAAAGACGGGCAGAGCGAGAGAGAGAAAGAAAGAAAGGGCGTCCGCCCGCCTGGGGATCCCGAGGCGAAGCGCGGCGTCGGCGGGTGAGGAGACAGACTCCGGTCCCGCCGACTCCCGAGCGGCGTCTCAGGCGGCGGGGGGAGTGGGCGGGCGGGCGAGGAAGGGAGAAGGAGGAGAAGAGAGGGAGAGAAGGGAGGGAGGGAGCAGGGGGCGCCCAGCTCTTTTTTTTCCTCTTCCTCCCCCCACACCCCCTGAAAGAGATTTCTGTGAGGAATTTTTTCTCTCTTTCTTCGGCCTCTTCTCTCTCCTCCCCCCCTTCTCTCCTCGGCGAAGGGGAAATGAGTGTGAAGGGAGGAGATAGAGGGAAAAAGAGGCGTCGTCGTTCCTCCTCCTTAAAGGAACCTTTCCTCCTCCTCCTCCTCCTCAACCCCGTAGCCGCTGCTTCTGCTGCTGCTCCGTGGCAGGAGGAGCCATTGACACCGCCGGAGCCTCCACTCGCCCAGTGGGTCCCTCCCCGCCGCGGGGCTGGCCAGGGGCGCGGGGGAGGGCCGCGGGGCGGCGGGGGGAGGGGTGAATGGGCGGGGAAGCCAAGGGGCGGGGATTTCGGCAGAGCAGCCAATGGGGGGCGCCCATACAACCTTCGGGCCAATGGGGCCTCTGGTCTTATGGCGAAGTCCCTTCCTTCAACGCCCTGTTTCCTCTCTCGGGTTTCCTCCCTGCCTCGCCTAGGAGGGGGAAGGAGGAAAGGGGAGTGTGGTGGGGCGGGTGATAATGGGGAGGTATCAGGGCATATAATAGAGCGGGGTGGGGGGGGGGCGAAGAGAGCGCTAGTGCGTAGCGACGATTCTAGGAGAGGAGGTGCTCGGAGGAAAGGGCGGGGGCTGCTGATGTAATGGGGAGAAGTGATTAATCCTTCGATTCGCCTTTTTAGTCCTCCCCCCGCCCCACCACCACCACCTTCACCCAATTTTTTAAGCAGAAAAAAAAAAAAAAAAAGTGGAGCTAGGGAGTCGATCCTTGGTAACTTGCGTTTTCTGTGGTAGGTACGTTCAAAGTGTGAGCTGTAGGGAGCGCTAGAGATTTTGTGCCCTTTAGCCCAGCTGAGGGTATTTGCAAACCTTGAAGATCCAATTTACCGAGCTTTCAGCCTGTAACCGAAGTTTGGAGTAGTTTGCTAATCTTCGTGACTAAGAGGAGTCACCTAAGTCTTGAAGAGGTTTTGGTAAACAGGCAATAGACCTTGGTCAATTTATTTTTTGGAAACTTGGTCTATGTTCAAGAAAATAATATGTGAGAAAAAGGAGAGAAGTAAATGTGCTGAGGTTATGACTGTTATTTAATTTTTTTTTTTTTTTGATCCCACAAACTCAAAGGAAAAGAAAAAAACCCAAGAGGAATTATCTTTGGTATCTGTATCTGGTCCCCTCAGCATAATCTGTCCCCAAGGAAAACGCGTTTTTATTCCCTAGCTTTGTTGTGATGGCAGAAAAAGTGCCCTTTCTCAATTCTCTCCGCTCTTTTTTTGTTTATTTTATGGATGTGGCAAAACTGGCAGTTTACCTGATTCTCTGGTTTGCAGACCTTTGGGTGATTTCTCTCTTGTTTGAGTTTGATCAATTGCTATCTAGGTTTGAGATAGGTAATTAAGCGGTTGCAGAGGGTGATAAAATAACGCTGAGAGGGAGAAAAGTATGTACTTGGGGAGGGAGTAGAGAGAGGGGCAAGAAGAGATGAGCCAATATTGTGCAGGGTGTTTGAGTCTTGGGTTTAATTATGTGACTTCGGGCATATCACCTTTCTAAATAATGAGGGTCCCTCACCGTAAAAAGAACTTATTTTGGACTACATAATCCCATTTTCAGTTTTTAAAAATGCTGTAATTTTGGGGCGCCTGGGTGGCGCAGTCGGTTAGGCGTCCGACTTCAGCCAGGTCACGATCTCGCGGTCCGTGGGTTCGAGCCCCACGTCGGGCTCTGGGCTGATGGCTCGGAGCCTGGAGCCTGTTTCCGATTCTGTGTCTCCCTCTCTCTCTGCCCCTCCCCCGTTCATGCTCTGTCTCTCTCTGTCCCAAAAATAAAAAAAATAAAAATAAAAAAAAAACATTGAAAAAAAAAATGCTGTAATTTTGAGATGATTTCTCTTTGGTCCTTAAAATGTTGAAATTTACATCTAAGTTTCCTTTTCCAAAAAATATTTGAGCAGGGGGCTGTTAGAAAACAACTGAAGAACCTAAGGTTTTTATGATTGTTAGCTAGGTGCCAATGGGTAAAATTTTAGATTTGGTTGAAATAAATGTGAGGGGGGAGGAAAATTATTTACTATTATATATATAAGTGGACCCATAATTCTGACTTTTCTAAAAGTTTACTTTTTTATTCAACAAGCACTTATTAGTTCCTTCTGTCCCTTCTGCATTACTCTGTAAGGTGCTAAGAGAAATACCAAAAATAAAAAGGTAAAATCTTGGGCATAAAGAGTTTGTAATTTGGCATGGCATAGTCGAAGATTTACTTACATTAATTCAGATGTACAAAGAAATTGTAGCTTGTTTCTGTAATGTTTAACCTTTTTGAGTCCCCACATTATCGCTCTCGCTCTTTTTTTTTTTTAATTTGAGACAGAATGGAGGAGAGAGGGAGGGGGTGGGGGGGGAGAGAGGGAGAATCTTAAGTAGTCTCCATGCTGAGTGCTCAACACAGAGCCTAATGCGAGACTCCATCCCACGAGCCTAGGATCATTACCTGAGCCAAAATCAGGAGTCAGACACTCAACCAACTGAGCCATCCAGGTGCCCTGCCCCCTCTTTTTTAATAACAATGATCAGTCTTTGAGATTTTGTTTCTCCATCCCCCTCTCATTCCAAGATATGTATGAAGGCCAAAGGTTACTGTATAAGGTACAGTTAGAATGCCCTTCACTTTTTTGGCATCGTAGATTTCTAAATTTATTATGACAGTTCTCTGGCATGTGGCAGTAAGATGACTTGTTCTAACAAAACCAGTGTATACTATGACAATTTTCTGATAGATGGAAGTAAAGTGTCTTAAGAAAGGGAGTGTCTTGTTCTAATTTACACCGTGACTAGTGGGTTGGTAGCAGCCGTGGGGGATGGGAAGGCCTACGTGGCATCAGAGAAGCCAGGCATGCCAGTCCTTTGTTATCCACTGGTATGGAGTGGCTGCTATGGTCTGAAAGCAGGACTGATAGTCTAGAGGTAAAATTGGTCATTTCTAGTGTTTTGAGGTATCATGCTGGTATCTTGACTGAAGTACATACATGAGCCATTTGCCTTATGTACTACAACCTCAATACTGACTGACCCCAAGTCCCTGTGGGTCCATTGATTCTCACAATGCCACTCTCTCTTCTCACTGAGATATATGGGAACTTCCGGATTCCCTGAATACCACATGTAGGCCTTGATGAGCCAGGAGCCTTGCTTCGGGCTTATCTATTGAGCCATCTCCCGCCACCAATGTTGCATTATCCTCCTTACGTCATATTGAACATGCCATCAAGCTGAAAGCTGAGCTTCTGGAGGACTCAGTCTCTCACAGGCATGCTCAGGGAAGCAAACCACTATCCCCAGTTTTCCTGGATCTCCCCAAATCTGTGTGAACTATATACCTTCAACTATATACCTCCAATCATAGTTTCCACCCTGAGAAGGGATGGAAGGTAAGGATGGTGGGTCTGATTACCTCTTCCGTGTACCCCTGTCTTCTCTCCATCATCCCTCAGGGCTATAAGAGAGGAATTTTTCTCCTTATTAAATGTCAGGAGCTTTCCTTATGTACCATATCCTCTTCATTCTTGTGATGGTATCTGCTTTGTACCCTTTCTTGGAGCCATGATGGCTGATGGAGTGCAAGAGAGAAACTAGTTTAACAGTAATGGAACATCTATTGGGAGATAACAAAAAATATTATCCTATCCCCAGATCACTGGTTCCTACATATTTTTAGTCTATCTTACAGGATTCAATGTTAGAATCTTCTTCACGCAAAAGTGTTCAAAGGCATCTTAAAATTGTGGAACTTGGGAGTTGTTAGACTGGGCCTTGGAGATCATGTAATTTTCATTTCTGTATTTGACAGACTGGGAAGCTAAAGTTCAAAGAGGTAAGGTGACAAAAAAAAAAAAAAAATCCTGTAACTGCTTAGTAGCAAAGTTACTGTTTGCCAGTACAGTGCCCATTCCATTCACAGGTATATATAGACCCAATTCCCCCATGAAAACCCCAACTATTCCAGATATTGTTATCCATTGCCAGGTCCACCTGTGTCAGTAAATACTCCTTCCTGTCAGTTAGCTAGGATAGATACTATGTGTGACAGGAAAAAAACTTAAAGGGGGTTTTTATTTGGGATAGGAGTCTCCTAGAATGATTTCAGTAGACACTTAGAATAATTTCAGAGGGCTAAATTCCCTCAGGGTTTGCTCTCTCTTCAAGTACATTTGTGTTTGTTTTTCTCAACTAATTACTGGTGCTTAACAGGATAGTGTATGTAAAGTTATTTGTTTATAAAACCTATCACAATAGGGATGTGGAAAAAATAAGCCCTTTAATCATTTGAATACCTGGCAGGTGATATTTACTGTGATTTTTAGCATGTCAAAGATTCAGCCTCCCTTTCCTCTGTCATTCCATCATCTAGTCCCAAGCCATCAGCACTCAGTGAGTTACATAAGACACCTCAGAGCTGCTCACTCCTTTTATGTCATTTAGGAAATTAGTTTGATCTGAATATGGTTTTCCTGAAGGAATAACCAGCTGTTTAAAATATCCTTGTTAGAGTATGAATGACTTATCTCACTAAGCTGCAGAAATTCATTCTTTAGTACATGCTCAGATAATATTTTATCAGTTAGACAGTGAAAATTAACTTGGAACTAAGGATTTAAATTTAATGTATATGTGGGAAAACCTGGTAAGCACGCACTCCAATGATACTTGTAATAGAGGTTATCTTTAAAGAATTATAGATTCAAACTTTAATACCCTTCCCTGTGGAATAATAGAGACATGGCACTCTTTAAAAAAATTAATTGTGTTCAAGATTTAGGATGAGCTGTGACAGACAGTTGTAAATCTTTATTTTTGCTTTTTAAAAGCAGAACCTAATTTCCAAGCACTGAGAAAAGATGAGGCCAAATGATAAGAGTGTATTATATCTTGGAAGAACTGGTAGGTGACCAACGTGTGGGTAGATGTCAGAGTGGCAGACTAACAGGGAGCTTTGGACTTGGGCAAATCACTTACCCTTTCTGTGCTTTAGTTTCTGCCTCTGTGGAATGGGAGTGACAGTAGTCCTTATTTCATGGTATTATTATGAGGATTAAACAAATTAATACCTATAAAATGCTTAGGACAGTGCTTGGTGCATAGAAGGGGCTCAGTAAAGTGTTAGCCATTGTTGTTATTGCCGTTGGTGTTGGTATTGTTTCAGGCCATAGTTGGTGATTTTCAAAAACACATAGGCATTATATGTAGGGAAGCAGACATGGCTCTTGTTATAAGGAAGTATGCCTAGAAAATGAATAGTACTAGAAAACTTTTTACAAGGCACGTACAAGACAGCACCAAAGGGGAGGGTCAGGCTGAATGACAGCAGGTGATGAGGCATGGACTGATGGGAGACCTCCCTGCAGGATTTCTCCACTCAGGCAGTATTTGAACAAGGATCTTGTGGCAGATGCAGAATACTCTGGCATCTTCTCACTGTGGGAGCCTCTTAAGAGAGAGTACAAGGATTAGGTCAGGAAATGGATGCATAGGCCTAGAAAGGAGACAGCAGTTGGAGGTGTATCTGTGTTTGTGGAAGAATTGACTGCATTTAAGTACCAGATTAAAATTTACGAACTCATTTGGGCCTCCTTGAAAAGAGTAGGGATGATAGACATGGAACAGGAGCAGAGAAAGAAGTGGCAGAAAGTAATACATGAAGTAGTAGAAGTTACTCAAGGACTGGAGAATCTGAAAGCTAGAGGAAGTGGGGTTTAGGGGAGGAGCACATGTCAGAGGACAAATTAGACTCCTCTGTGATCCTGAGATTATCGCTTTTGGAAGCATCAGTAGAAGCTTCAGATTCGGGAATCTGTTGAGAGTGATAATCCAGCTAAGATACATTTCAGGAGAGCAGATCTTGCAAGCAAGGTTAATAGACCTAAGGAGTTCTAGAGCAGGAAACAGCGGCAGCAGCTGTGTCATGAAGTTTAAAAGGCTTTGGACCTGGAGTGGACAAATGCAGAGAAGACCAGCTGCAAGGCTATAAGCACGGACTACAGGGTTGCCTGTTGTTATTACATATTTTTTAATGTTTATTTATTTATTTTTGAGAGAGAGAGCAAGTGAGCACATGAACGGAGAAAGGGTAGAAAAAGAGAGGGAAGCACAGAATCCAAAGCAGGCTCCAGGTTCTGAACTGTCTGCACAGAGCCTGATGCGGGGCCTGAACCCATAAACTGTGAGATCGTGACCTGAGCTGAAGTTGGATGTTCAACTGACTGAGCCATCCAGGCCCCCCAGGTTGCCTATGATAAATGTGGAGTGCTGTGTTCACACATGGAGGTGGAAGCTATGTCACTTCACAGAGACCTGGTTCAATGTAACATTAGTCTTTTCGGCCAGAAATACCAGACTCAAAAGGGAAATGGAAATAGAAGGGTTCAGAACATGGGAAGGATACCAAGAGAAAGAAGGAAGATTTGGGTGTGATCTAGACATTAGGGATGCTACCTCTGAAAACCTCATTTCTCTTTGTACCTGATTGGGTTCTACGCCCATTCTTTTTTTGTTGTTGTTGTTCATTTATTTTTGAGAGAGCACAAGCAGGAAAGGGGCAGAGAGGGGGACAGAGGATCTGAAGTGGGGTCTGCACTGACAGGCTGACAACAGTGAGCCCAATGTGGGGCTCGAATTCATGAACTACAAGATCATGACCTGAGCTGAAGTCAGAGGCTCAACTGACTGAGCCACCCAGGCACCCCTCTATGCCCATTCTTGAATGAGCCTCTGGGGAGGGTGAGGATTACTCTTAGACCAATTAGACTTGCCCCTATAGCTTCAGATGTGGTCAGCTGATGGAGGAAATGTGGGTTCATAGAAAAAAATTAGGGTTTTTTGAGGAAAAAGAGGAAGATGTTGTATAGGAAGTCAACTATGTCCCTATTAAAAGCAACTAAGACGTCCTATGTCACAGTTAACCTCTTATTTGGAAGTTTATCCCAACTGATTTAAATTCACATGTAGCAGTTGGAAAACTGACATATTCTAATAGGCTTCCTGGCAAGGCAGAAACCAAAAAGATGTTCTCTCTTCATCCTTTGTTTCCCATACATTATTCCGCTTCCCCCAGGTAACACTCAGTCTGCTGTAATCTCTGGTAGGCAACGGCAACGAGGGGCTGTCTGTTCATTGGATCCTAGAAACATCATTTTGTTTGCAAAATGCTGCTGCTGCAGAAGTCACAATTGCTTCTACATTTATGGGACTCGAGAGATTTGGGTGGGTTACTTCATTTTGAAGGTGCTGAAGGCTCTACACCCATTGTAATGGAAGAAGGTTCAGGGTGCAGCGAAGGCTGAAGGAACCCAAGGCACTTGAAGGAGAATCCTCCGACAGGTACTGAAAGGATCAGGAAACCAGGGAGAAGAGTAATTGGATTCTGAAGGTCTTTGAGTTCAAGTTATGGTACAAATAGGAATTCATTTTGGACTTGAATTTCTGTTATTGTCATTCCATTTCCAACCATTCTTTGTTGTTTTATTTGGACTTTTGAGAGTAATATTCTGTGTTGACCAGTTTTAGACAGTATGACTAGGTATGATTTCAGATGGGAAATAAACTAGGGAGTGAATATTTGGCCAAGGGTGCAGTACAGCCTGGAAGTTAAATTGATTTAATGACCTGTTGTGACCCATTACCGAAACTCTTAGGAAGACCAGCTTAAGTTTAACTGTGCATCTCAGTGGTCCCAGGAAGTTAGAGCAAGGAGCAGTGGTAATGACCAAGGGAGCTGCTAATCTTAATTGGACAAACTTAGCTGAACAAAGTTTGCTTATTAAGCCCAGTTGTTAAAGATTAAATAAATAAATAAATAATGGGGTAGGTGTGGAGGGTGGGGTGGGGAGGGCTGTTCAGGGCTGTCAGAGCTCATGAAGGAGGACATTTCCACTCAAGCTTCTGCCTCTATTTATCCTCTTATTAGATCCTCCACATTGAAAAAGTGACTAGCCTGGTCAGAGACTCTGGAGACACTTCACTAGAAGGAAGGATCATGACACTGAAAGACACTTTCCTTTCTTACAAGTCTAATGCCTGCTTTTTTATTTCCTACCCCTAGGAATCTGCTTTGCAGATACCCCCCCGGGGGGGGGGGGAGGGTAGCATGGTAGCGATGGGCTATCTCAGCTAAGGAGGCCTAATTGTCCTCCTCTCCCTTTTTTGTTCTCAACTCCATGGGTCTGGCAGGCCAGTCTCATCCTGGCACCTGGTTGGGTAGATGGACTTATAGTCATCTACTGATGACTTCTCTATATGTCCTGTTCTTATTCTCACTCCTACTACTCTTCTCTTTTCTGGCATACTTGAGGGGGGGTCACAGGACTTAGATTTGAGGTTGGAAAGGTTGCTCAAGAGGCCTCACTTAGACCTTCTGGCCTCTACCCAGCCTTGATCCAAGCATTAAGTTTGGGCGTTTGCCTGCTGACTAATAAAGTGGTACTGGGGTTCTCACTGGGGCATAGACATGGGCATGCGTGTTCCCTCAGATAAGTTGGTCAGTAGAAGAGGTGGAGGTAGCATTTGATTTTGGAATTCTACCACCAATTTTTAATACTGTTTTGGGGGACAGATGGTTATTTTCTACATTTTAAAGCCATGAATGTGTCTTACAAGATGTTGCCTAGCTCAGAAATTCCCAAAAGAAAAATGAAAAAAAGAACAAGACCTTCAGAAAAGTTAGAACTGTTTTTGTGACATATAAACTGGAAAAAAAACAAAAGAACTTAAATATATTTTGAACAAGAGTCTGTAGTTGTAATTTACCTCTATGCCTGGTGAATAAACTATTGTTCTTCAAGTTATAAATGAATGAAAAATGTGAAAGGAAAGACAATTCCAAATAAGTCGAAACATTATTATATTCAATGCATGTAATAAATTCTTTATTTTAACCATAAAGAGCTATACATTTTATATTAATAGAAAATGAATTTCTCTCTGCCCTCAGCTATTTAAAGGCTATTGGTTTGAAAGGGTGCCAGGTGACTCCTCTCCCCAGGGCTCCCATATGACTTGATCCAGTCCTTTCTCAGCCTTCCACTCTATCATTTATCTAATGTGGCTTTGTTTGTGCCACCTACCACACAGCCCTCAGATTCCATGGGTCCTTTTGAAAAGATAGGCTATTGCAAGGAGTGGTGGGGGTGGAGAGGACAAGGGTAAAAACTGAAAAGATAAGGAGACTCACGACATACCTATTAGAATGACTAAAATCCAGAAAGCTGACCACACCAAGTGCTGGTGAGGTGAACAGCAACAGGAACGCTTGTACATTGCTTGTGGAAATGCAAAATGGTGCAGTAACTTGAGAAAAACATCTAGTGATTTCTTACAAAATAAAACATACTGTTACCATAAGATGCAGCAATCTCACACTTGTTGGTATTTATCCAAAGGAGTCGAAAACTTCTGTCCACAGAAAAACCTGCACGCCGATGTTTATAGTAGCTTTATTCATAATTGCCAAAACTTGGAAGCGACATATTCTCTCCAGAGGAATGATGGTAGCATAGTAGCGATGGGCTATCTCTGGTAAGGAGGCCTAATTGTCATCCTCTCCCCTTTCCATTCCCAACTCAATGGATCTGGCAGGCCAACCGTAATCCTGGCACCTGGTCAGGTAGGTGGACTTGCTCAGTTATTCATACCTCTCTATATAAGTCTTGTCTTTCAGTAGGTAAAGGGGTAAATAAACTCTGGTACATTCAGACAATGGAATATT
Source organism: Panthera uncia (assembly GCF_023721935.1). Classification (NCBI taxonomy): domain Eukaryota; kingdom Metazoa; phylum Chordata; class Mammalia; order Carnivora; family Felidae; genus Panthera; species Panthera uncia. The sequence goes on from NW_026057578.1 coordinate 65,503,635, forward strand.
ATTCAGCACTAAAAAGAAATGATCAAGCCATGAAAGGACCTTAAGTGCATACACTAAGTAAAAGAAGCCAATCTGGAAAGGCTACATACTGTATGAATCCAACTATATGACATTCAGGAAATGGCAAAACTATGGAGACAGTAACAAGGTTAATGGTTGCCAGAGGTTAGGGAGGTGGGACAGTGTGATAGGCAGAGGACAGAGGATTTTTTGGACAATAAAGCTACTCTGTATGATACTATAATGGTGGATTTGGTCATTATCAATTTGTCTAAACCCATAGAATGTACAATGCCAAGAGTGAACCCTAATGTAAACCATGGAGCATTTAGTGGCCTAAATGCTGCTTTAAAGGGAAAAGGGTGATAAGCCTCATACATGTGTCAGCCATGTCAAATGACATTGGCTTTATGAAGCTCCTTTCCCTGTCATATTTCTATTCAGTATGCAGTGAATCATTAAGGTCAGCACTTAGATTTACATAAAAAATAATTGATGAGAAAATGTTGGTATTTTTGTTCACTACCCAACTGGAGAAGAGGCCTTGGTGTGGAGGTCCAGGTTTCGGGGTGTGAAAACAATGGGGAGTCTTACCCAATCCATTCTCATAACTTCCCCTCCCCCACTTCAAGAGAGCCTCTGACACTGCAAAAATTTACACTTACGGAAATCGAAAATTAAGGAACTGATCTTTTTGTATAAGTAAAACCCTCCAAGCTACTGCTTACCTAGGATCACAAATGAAAGGAGTTAGACTTTTGAAAACAAACAGATCAACAGATTAAACACCCTGGAGTTCTAATAGCCCTAGTTAAAAACCCTTAGTTAAAAAGTAAACAATTAAGAGATACTCATCAAAGGTGGACAGCTTTTAGCATAGAAGCTTGTAATTTTTTTTTTTTCTTTTTCTAAGGAAACACTGCTTGGAATCCATCTTGTCCCAACAAGAAGGTAATAGAGCTCTTCAGTCATCACAGACCTCATTTAAAGGACCAGGCCCCATCACAGGATGTGTCTCCTTTTTGATACGGATCAACTTTATTATGTGACTTATTTTAATGAATGCTTAGCATAGCATTGGGGCTATTTTTTTGTTTTAAAGTATTATTTGTTATTAGTTTTGAGGTCAAAATCCTTTAGGAAATAAGTGAACAAGGCAGTAATTTTTCACCTACAAACCAGGGTTGGGTGAGTAAATACAACCAGATATTCTTAAAGGGTCCACTGATGAGCCCCCTTTCCAACCTTACTTCTTGAACCTAAACGGTTTTCCCTGTTCCCTTGATTTTCACCTCTAGTGTCCAACCTTTGATGGTTTGGATTCTGATCACTATTTGTTCCTTACCTTGTATCATGTTTTTTGGATCTGTACCTCCCAAGATCCTAATCTCTATGCTGTGGACCCTGAGCTGATAATTCAACCAAGACTTCCTGTTTCCTTCCTTCATAATTTCATTTGGCACTACAATGAAGTAGAAAAATATCTAGGCTTTGCAGTCACACAGACTAGGGTTTAAATCTTGACTATACCACTAACTGTGATCTGATGTGGGTAATGTATCTCTCTGATGATCATTTTCCTTTTTGGTAAAATGAGGATAGGAATACCCACCTCAAAATATGATTATGATTGGAAGTAGACAGTGGTAATGGCTGTATTACATTGTGTCACTGAATTGTACATTTAAAACAGATAAAAATCGGAAATTTTATGTTATGTGTATTTTACCACAATTGTAAAGAAAAAGAAAAAATATGGTTGTAGAAATTAGTCTGTAGAACACACATTACCATACCTGGCACATAGTAGGCTCTCAACAAATAAGAACTGTATGGCATAGAATATTTTATGTTGGAAGTACCAAAAAACACAACTCAAGCTGGTTTAAGCAAGGAATGTACAGGTTCATGAAATTGAAAAGTCCAGAGGTATGGCAGGCTTTTGGATTAATTTATTTTACTGAGGATTGTTTAAGTCTTTAGTCACTAAGGGTTCAGTGTCTTTCCATCTTTCCACTCAGCCTTCTGCATTGCCAGCTTTATCCTAAAGCCAGCAACTCTCATGATCACAAGATGACTGCCTACACCTCCAAAAAGTACATGTTCCCTCATCCACATCTAGGGAGAATGACTGGGCCCCAGCACCCTAGCAAATATCCTGATATTCAGTTGCTTAAATCACAAGCCTGCCCTGGAACCAAAAGTTGTGCATGGGAAGATGAAATGTGATGGTTGGTTTAAACTAACCAGGTAGTGGGTCATCTTCCTTGGAAGCACATGGGCTGCGTGGGGAGAGGTGGATTCCTCAAATAAAAACCGAGAGACTTGGTGGGGGTGGGAAACAGAGCTAAGAAGCTGTGGAGACAAGCAACAAAAGTCCATTTTTGTAGCTATTATCATTATTATTGGCTTTCTTGGCCCTTAGCCCTTGGCTCTTGGCTATTTCTTTGGAAATCATTAAAAAAAAAAACTAAGCTGTTATTTTGAGTAAGTATTTTTTCAAGCAAAGAAAGATCAATAACTATAAAGGTAAGTTTAATTTAACTGGCTATTAGGCATCTGGAATACCAGCCAAACAAGCAGCAAAATGCATTGAGTAAGAGGTTTAACAAGAATGAATGTCAGAGATGGAGAGCAAGGAGGAAGCTAGAAAGATGGTATTTGCCAAAGTGCTAAACCCAGAGGGTGAGATTAGTTACTGGTCTATTCTTTACTGATGCCAGGTTAGAAGCCATGACCTGGGCCAGGACAAAAGGGGCATTCCACAAAGGAGAGTTGACCAAAGAAACATCTCATTAAAACCCAATTTTGCCTGCTCTGCCTGTGCCTTTGCAGCCACAACCTGCCCATCTATAAGATTCCTCTCTCTTTGACCCAGCCCCCATCTAATGACTCACTGATTTCTGCCAATTTTATTTCTGTCCCTTCTGCCAAGAAGGCTCTTCTGCATTCCTTTGCCGCATTTCATCTGGCTAATTTCTACTCATTGGTTAAGACCTTAAATCGTGTCTTTTCTTCCCAGGAAGGCCTTCCAGTACACCACCACTGCCCCCCCTCCCACCCCCAAGACACACAGCACAGGCTGATTTAGGTAATCCTGTTTGGTACTCCCTACCTGCCATCAATGCCCGGTAGTTTAGTGATTTACCTGTGTGATCCCAATCCCTGACCACTCTCCCTACACCACATTAAAGCTTCTGAAGAGTAGGGACTTTATCTTGTCATCTTGCATCTTGCATGATGTCCAGCACAGTGTCTGGCACATAGTAGGAGTTCACTGAATCAAAGAGGCAATTCCTTCGGTAACTACCTGATCTCCTTTTCTCCAGGACTTAAGAAATAGAAGGACACATAAAAAGCAAAGTGTTTTCTCTACCTCGAAAGGAGGAGTTGGGAATAAGGAATACGGAGCCAGAAAGATGTATTGTGGCTGTTTGTACCCACTTAGACTTTGGAAGTGGTGACAGCAGAATCAAAATTTTCAAGGAAATGCAGAATGCCTTTTTCTTTTCTATTCTCTACCTTCAAACACTGTTCCTATTCCCAAACTATTAAAGCATATTTATTTTCCGTATTTAGTCACATAGTGTTCACAGTTTTTATGTTGTTTTTTCCAGTCAGAGAATAAGGATGCGATTATTACATGAAAGTGACCATTATAATAGTTCAGACTTATAAACACTAGTTATTGGCATTTACAGAGTGAAGCAAGCCACCTGAACAAAATACCAGGTGCTCAGTAAACTTACTGAAATACCTCATTCTGGTTACAAAGAGCTCATATGACCTTTATGTAGGGAATTTGTTTACTGTTTAATTTATTTTTCCATTTTGAAACAGAGATTCATCCATTATAGGAAAGGAGCCAATTACTGGGTAAACACAGTAACACCTAATGACTATACCCTTTGGTATTTTGTCTCAAAACATTTTGCATTTCTTACCATACAGACTTGAAAGTATTTTAACATTACACTAAAATGAGATTAAGTGTAATTTTTAATGTTCCAGGAGGTAGAACACTCAGCCCTATTTCTCAAGCAGGCTAAGCTAAAAGGTCTTGTGCTTTGTCTGGTGGTTAGGTTTTGCTAATAACCTAAGGGAAGAAGTTACAGAACTGAGGGCTCACCTTGATCATTTCTTGTAGGTTTCTGGTTACTTAGGATTATTTGGAGGCAGAGCCAGCTATAGGCAAATTTCCTAATGTAATGTTTCTTTATGCACCATTTCCACTTGACCCATGACTGCTTTCAAGCCCCCTTCTCCCCACTCTTGGTGTCTGTCCTTCCTGCTAGGTCCTCATGCTCTCATGCTGTGCCTTTCTGACCAGAGCAGAGGGCCACCATGCTGTTCCAATGTAATGGCCCACATGTACACCTTTCTCTGTCTCCCATCACTCCCCATAAGAGTTATAATAACTTTCTTATTCTAAAGTAACTTCAAAAAAATCATATTTTAGTGTTTTCTCAATTCTAAGACATTCTCCTCTCCCCCCCACACACATTTTGGTGTTTATGAGATTAGAATTAATTTTACAGTCCCTTTATCTCCTAAAAAAGTGGTTACTACATCTTTGGTCAATCCTACAATCAAAAGTATCTTAGAATTGCAGAAGTGTGGTATGAATGTACTTCACTGGAGATAATAAGGTTTTTTTTGAAGAGTCAGCTATTGCTGCATGTGGAGATTGGAGCGATCACACAGCTAATTCAAACAGAAACAGGACTTTTGGGTGGGAATATATGAATGACTTAGACAAAAGAAACTAGTTGTTAGTTGCTTATATGGACTAAGTGTTGTCCAGATAATTATCTTAACCTCCTTCACCCTTTTACATCTCCTTGTTTGGGAATTGGAAGCTAAGAAAATATGAAGCTAAATGTCTCTATCATGTAAAAGATAGAGGATCTTAAACTTTCTATCTGCACAAATTGTCCAAAAGTCTAATATCTGTATTAAATAAGAGGCCAGAGTTATAAACAGAACTCTCCACAGTACATCCTTGATGTAGATGACCATCTACTGCAAAGGTCTCAAACAACTCCTAAGGTCTTCCCTGAAATGACTGTAACTTGATCTCACCTATTCTCACTAAAGAGGTGATGACTGCTTTGGTCACTGGTCTGTGGAGGGGGCAGATTGTCAACATTACTATGACTACACATGGTTCTTGCCTTGGGTAGAACATTCAGAGATATCTGAGCCCCATTTGTGATGTTGAGCAAAAATACACATATTTTCTTACAATATATAGAGGAAGACAATTATAAGTTGAAAAAAAGCACTTTTCTAGGTATTCACTGCCAATCTTAGCTGTCAAAATAAAGAATAAAATGGAAATTCTGAGAGCATGCTTGTCCCTAACATTTGGAGTTCCCAGGACAAGAGTGCAGATAGAGGGCTACATACAAAAGGTCCAATTTTTAATTTTTAAAAATCATGAATCAAGGTTAAAAAATTAAATAAATGTGTTCTATCCATCTTCCTTGATAAATATACCGTTATTGTGACAAAAAAATTTAATGTATAAAGCAATGGTTTTTATATGACTGAAAGTCAGCTAAATAGCAAAAATGACTGAACTTAATTATTATTATACATTTGGGCGTTCTGTTGATGGGCTCATGGTGTTTGGATGAGTAGGAAGATAAAGATGTACATAGGTCATAAATTACTACATATTTATTTTATTTTTTTTTTCAGGAAAACCCTAATTCTAGTGTTTTAATCCACACAATTTGAGTTCTGTTGACACTAATAGCAAAATTTTTCCTAAATAATAGACTTCTTAGCTTCTTGTTTAACATTCTATCATGGAAATGTAAAAACATTTACAAACGTAGACATAGAGCATAAAGAACTCCACTGGACCTGTCACCCACCCTTAAAAAGTATTAATGCTTAGTCAGTCTCGCTTTATCCATACTACCCAACTCTCTATATCCAATTATTTTGAAGCAAATCCTAGATATCCTAACATTTTATCCATGAATATATCAATATGCATCCCTAGAAAAAAGGATCTCTTAAAAAATTAATCTTAATACTATTTTCATGCAAAGAAAGTAATTCCTTAATATTAGATGTTTAAAAATTTTGCTTTGATAGAATTGGAGAAATTTTAGTCTGTTGAGGCAGTAGCAACTAGAATTGTCAATAAAATTTCTAAATCAGTGCTTATATTTGGAAATAAACCACAAATTTTACAGATCATGTTCAAACGTTTTAATGGGGCTGCTGCAATCATGATTATTATCAGAGAAAATACTACAAAATTTTAATTTTGTCATATAAATTCTATCACTTATAAGTTTTTTTTCACCAGCCTATCAGCAATATCTATATCTATACAGTGTTAAATTTTCTTTCAGTTTTTTCCATGCTGAGACATAAAGAAAAACAGAAAGAAAAATATGTGGTTCAATTTGTTTAAATCTCTTTTCAGAGGGGAACATACCTCTACCTATAATGTATAGAAAATAGCATCTACCTCTCCAGACACAGATATATAATATATAGATATATAGTTGTATACAAGCATGTTCCTAATTATGCCAACATTTTTATTCCCTTCTTTGAATTTTCTGTTATTTTATTGGAACATCATTTTCATTGTATTTGTCACATTTAGCATATTTCTACTTAGAAAAATCATTTTCTTTAAAAATTTAAAAAGCATTTTAAATTATTTAAAAAGTGAAATAGGCGGGGCTCCTGGGTAGCTCAGTCAGTTAAGCATCCCACTTCGGCTCAGGTCATGATCTCACGGTTCGTGCAGTCAAGCCCCGCATTGGGCTCTGTGCTGAGAGCTCAGTGTCCGGATCCTACTTCAGATTCTGTGTCTCCCTCTCTCCCCCTACCCCACTTGCACTCTGTCTTTCTTTCTCTCAAAAATAAAATAAACATTAAAAATTTTTTAAAAAATGAAATAGGCAAGTTTAGATCTATGTCTTATGTAAGCTTCTGCTAACATCATTAATAGCAAGCAACAGTCCATACCAAATAACTATTGTTAGCACAAAATTAAAAGTATTTTCCACCATAGACCACAATTCCTTATTTGAGGATCTTTTATGGTTTTACTTAACTATCCTAGTTCAATTCACCCTCTTATCTAAATTAAATCTAATTTCTCCAAGACCATCTTTTAAGAACTTTTTTCTTTCCTTTTTTTTTTTCTGTTTTTTGTTTGTTTTTTTGAGAGAGACAGAGAGACAGAGAGAGAATTCCAAGCAGGCTCCTCATTGTCAGCACAGAACATGATGATACCCACCAACAAAACTATGAGATCATGACCTAAGCTGAAATGAACCCTCAACCGACTGAGCCACCCAGGTGCCCCCTCCAAAAGCATTTAAATGGCATCTCCATTGTTAACCAGAATGTCTGTGAGGTCAAATCTGACATGTGTTTGATCAAGATGATCCAGTTTGGGCCAGATCCAGAAAGTACTGTATATAATCTTTAAATCACTCCAGATAATATTGTTGCCATTGCCAGAGTTGAGGCCATACTAGGAATGTCCTGCTAGATATTTAATAAAGTTGAATGTGTTTGTGTTTGTGGAGCACAGCACCCAGGGCAAGTGCTCCTCTTGCCTGAGTCTAAGAGTGGCATCACAGACCGATGATAAATGTATGTATTAATGATACCTTATAGTATGCATGTGCTATATTTTTTGAAGTGCTTCCACATTTATGACTTCTTTTGATCTTCACAATAACCTATGAACTAGGTAGAGCAATTAGAGATGAGAAACAGAGGTCTAGAGAGGTTAAGTGATTTATCTAAAATTACACATGTAATTAGTGGAAGAACCTAGGTCTGCATACACATGTTTTCCTCTTGAACTATGTTATACTGTGCTGTCTCCTTAATGTTTTTAAAAGAAAGAGACCTGACAGTTGGATAGGCTGCATCCCAACATTTTTCATTCCTTAAAACCCTTTGGATTTTAGAAAAGAAAATAAATACAGGCCAATGACTGAGAAAAAAAAAAAAAAAGTCATGTGCTCCTTCATATCTGTCCGTGTGGGACCAATACATACTTATTGACCAATGTTTCAGAAACTGGAGATTTATCTCCTTCCAGGCAAAGATTCACTTGAGTAATACAGAATAAATCTTCCAAACAACGAAGATCATATTCTTAACCTATTCAGAAGGTATTAAGTACAACTCTGGAAACATAAACTTTGGGAGCATCTTCTAAGAGCCGGGGATTTTTGGAATGCAATATACAAAAATACTTCCTAGTGTAATATACAAGGCCTGGAAGTATAAAACATTAGTATGAAAATGAATATAATCCTCTTTTAATCATGCAAGCCAGATTTCTTGTGAATTCTTCTGCACAGTTTGCTTAAGACTGCCTTGGTGTCTCTGCCTTCTGCTCATACAGACCCAAGACTTCAAGTGCTGACTAAAATTCTTTTTTTTCTCTCCACTTTTTAGTACCTTTGAAATTAGGATGCTATCTTAAATGAACTAGAACATAGTGAACTGTTAGTGGTGTTTACCTCCGGTGAGTTCTGTGTTGCTTGCACTCTCTATAAAAAGAATGCATTATTTTGATAATGAAAACAATTTTAGGCACAAAATGCTCTGTGGTTTACACACCATATCTCTTAATACTAAAAGAATACCAAGAATGTAATAATAATAATTAACATTTCATAAAGTTTTATCTTCATGATGGATTTCATAAGCCGCTACTTGATACTTCTAAGATATTCTTCATAGAAGTCAGCAGTGAATTATCCACAATGGAAACACTCCTCAGAACTCCCTGGTAGTCACCATATTGTATTGTAATTATCTTTTGCCTTGGTCATTTTTTCCACCCGAGTGGGAACTCCTTGAAGGCAGGAACTGTGCCCATTCATTTCTGTGTATCCAGTGCCTAACACAGAGCTGAATATCAAGTTTGTAAAGTAAATTATTGAATGAAAGATCTGTAGATACTCAGTATTTTTTTTTGACTGTTATTTCCACCTATGCAATTTAACAGTTTGCCTGTGAAGAGGGTGATTATTCTTTGCTAGCATATGGCTTATTCATTTTTCCTTTGTGGATGGTGAATGGCAAGGCATAAACAGGAAATGTTATTTTTAAAACGTGTATGGGGGCACCTGGGTGGCTCAGTCAGTTGAGCTTCCGATACTTGATTTCAGCTGAGGTCATGATCCCAGGGTCATGGGATCAAGTCCTGCATCGGGCTCCAGGCTGTATGCTGAGCATGGTGCCAGCTTCAGATATTCTCTCTCTCTCTCTCTCTCTCTCTCTCTCTCTCTCTCTCTCTCTCTCTCTCCATGCTCCTCCCCTGTGCATAAGCACATGCACATGCACATGCTCCCTCTCTCAAAAAAGTGTCTCTATTTTCTCCCCTCAGTCATATATAACTGTAGCTCTTTGCTTTTTGTTGGCCAATCTGTTAATCTATCTAGTTATTGTATAAGCAGGTAAAGAAAATCACTTTCCAACTTACAACTAAATTAAATATCTTATTGAGACAGGTTGAGAGTAGGGGAAGTTTGAAGTACTTTTTCTTACTACTTAAATCAGAAGAAAATATTTTGCCAATGAAAATTTCTCATCTGGTCTTTAAACTATGGTATCATGTCTATATACAGAAACTCTGGGAGAGTGTTCTCAGTTCCTAAAACTCCATGGTGAATGACTGAACATTTTTTTTATAGGCTCTGGTACATGAATGAAAGTAAAAATATTTGGCAATTCATGTAATGGGAGAAAATAATTGCAACCCACATATCTGACAAGGGGTTAACATCCAGAATATATAAAAAACACTTACAACTCAACAACAACAGCAAAACCAAATAACCCAATTGAAAAGCAGTCAAACGACTTGAATATATTTTTCCAAAGAAGATAAACAGATGGCCAATAGCTGATGAAAAGATGCTCAACATCACAAATTACTAGGGAAATGCAAATGAAAACCACAATGAGATATTATTTCACAATCGTTAAGATGGCACACATACATATATATATATGTATATATATATATATACATATATATGTGTGTGTGTATATATACATATATATATACACATACACACACACACACACACACACACACACACACATATATATATATATATATATATATATATATAACAAGTGTTGGTGAGGATGTGGGAGAAATTGGAATCCTTGTGTACTATGGGTAGGAATGTGAAACGGTGTAGCCTCTGTGGAAAACAGTAGGGAAGTTCCTCAAAAAAGTAAACATAGAATTACTATATGATCCAAGAATTCCATTTCTCAGTGTATACCCAAAAGAATTGAAAGCAGGGACTCAAACAGATATTTGTAGACTAATTTTCATAGCAGCATTATCACAATAGCCAAAGAATGTAAACAACCCAATTGTCCACAAATGAACAAACAAAATATGGTTTATATATACAATGGAATATTATTCAGTCTTAAATAGGAAGGAAATTCTGATATATGTCACAACATGGATGAACCTTTAAAATTTTATACTAAGTGAAAGAAGCCAGTCACAAGAAGGACAAATATTGTATGATCCACTAAAAGAGGTACTTAGAGTACTCAGATTTGTAGAGGCAAAAAGTAACATGGTGGTTGCCTGGGGCTGGGGAGAGGGAGGAACGGGGACTTAGTGTTTCATGGGTAATGTTTTAGTTGGGGAGGATGAAAAAATTCTGGAAATGGATGGCGGTGATGATTGCACAACAAGGTGAATGTACTTAATGTCACTGAACTTGACACCTAAAATGGTAAAATGGTAACATTTATATGTATATTTTACCACAATTAAAAAAAAAAGTTTGACATTTACTGAGCACTTGTTTAAAAGCACTTTCACTTGCAGTATTTTATTTGTTCCTCACAACAACCCTGAGAGATAGGCAGGGCAGTTATTATGATTCTCGTTTTACCGATGAGGAAACAAAAGCTCGTTTGGTTTAAGTAAATAGTCAGGGGATACAAAACTAATAAGTGACAGAGTCGGAATTAGGACCCAGAACTCTAGTCCAGTGCTCTTTCTTCTATCCCAAGCTGCCTCTCACAGAAGGGTTCCTGGACCCTGACAGTTGACGCTGACATTGAATTCACTGGCAAATGCCCAACTTTCACTTGGAGCGTGTACATAAAGGCTGATTCCAAAGAACAGTCTTGAAAGGGCTTTCTGGAGAATGTGGACAAAACAACAGGCGCAGAAATCATTAACAACATGTACCTTCCCCCCCCCCCCACAACAATAATATTGTGAAGAGCAAGACAGAAATATGAGAACTGAAGCAAAGGCCAGGAAATGCTCCGCCACCATGCGTGAATTTGTCATGGCTCTAGTTCCTTTCTAAACAATTTTTAAGGGACAAATCCCTCGTTAGATGGGAATTTTGATTTTCTCAAATATTCCTTCAACTTCATTTGCAGGCCGTAAGATGATTCTTGAGAATGTTCTTAACTGTGGTGAAAGGAGCTTTATTGTTTCCACATAATACAATTTGATCTGTGTCTGATAGCTTCTTTGAGAAATAGTCATGATTTGTAAAAATATAGAGACGTGAAGAACAACAGCACAGACTTTTATCGTACAACTGCGTGTTCGCATTCTTAATTCAGCCCTGTAAAATCTTTCTGGTAAATTAATTACAGCTAAGAATCAGAAGGGACCATAAAGCAAAAACGGCAGAAGATCCACAGCCAGCTGTTCTTTAAAAATGGAACACCGATTTTTATTTTTAAGTATTCAACAAACAGTTCCCTGAAGCACATCCTCAAGAATCTCAATCATATATTGTTGGTGGACTGTGAAGTTTTGTTTTGTGTACCAAGGATGGAAAATGTCGGTTCCATAATAATACATTTCTGTATGTTCAGGTTATTTTTATGGCAAGCCTGAGAGCTGGCATTTCATGGTGGCAAAAAGTTTGAACGTTTAAAATATAATAATAATTCTAGAAATACCAAAAAAAATGCTTCAAAAGTTTAATAATGATTTTTCTTGGGGGTTCAGGCGTGTTTCTCCACCCCTGTGTGGCCATACATCTCCTTTTTCAGTATTTTACATATTTTCTGCAATGAACATACCTCGCATCTACAATGGGAAAAAATAAAATTTATTTTAAGATAACAACGGTTAGGGAATCTTGCAGGTCAGTTCTCTGGGCAATAGTCTTTTTGATTGAAATTAACTGAAAAAAAAACCCCGAAAAGTAAAAAAAAAAAAAAAAATGTGTTCTTTAGTTTTCATATGAGTAAATATATAATGAGTTCCATTTTACAGAAGAGAAGAGTGAAGACCAACACAGTTAAGGGCTTGGGCTAAGTTCACCCAACTAGTAAGCACCAGAACACGTAAACCCGAAGTTCCACCCTGCCTGTAGGGAGGTGGTTTGAGGGGAGGCCTGTACTACTCAGTCTACATTCTGTCTGGTGATTCTGAGCAGAATAGGAGCGCTTAAAATTTTTTTTTAATGTTTATTTTTTTGAGAGAGAGAAAGAGAGTGAGCACAAGTGGGGGAGGGGCGGACAGAGAGGGAGACACAGAATCCCAAACGGATTCCAGGCTCCAGGCTCTGAGCTGTCAGCACAGAGACCAGGGCAGGGCTCAAACTCACAAACCACAAGATCATGACCTGAGCCGAAGTCAGATGCTTAACCGACTGAGCCACCCAGGCACTTTAAACTCAAACATTGGCACACCATGTTTATCTCCAGTTTGATAAGCTTGCATATAAATTAAAGATGCTCCTCTATCACAGAAATATGGTTCATTTGCTCGGAAGCATCTTTTGTATTAACGATTTCAGATCTTCATTCACAGACTGCAAATGAATCATGCCTGCAACCACAATGAGTTTCCACATATGTCTTATAAAATTAAAGTATCATTACAAGTCATCATCCATGTGTGCATTTCTAGTAACTATTACCCAGAACGTCTTGCTGGTGCCTTTGGGGCCCCTCTAGTCACCCCCAATCTTATTTCAGTGAAGGCCTCATTTATCCTCTTCTGTCTCTTGGTTTAGCTAATGCTAAATCCTGTGATTTTAGGTCTCAGTTTTGACTGTAAATCTCACTTCCTTAAAGTTGTCTGCTAGTTCCCTGTAAATGACACATCAAATCAATAATGATATCTACCATTAATTGAGAGCAGACCATGTAGCAGTCACTTCATACCTGATATTTCTAACCCATGACGTAAACTCTGACTACTTCTGCAGTTTTATTTTCCCACTGCTCCCTAATTGCACCCTATATTCTTCTAGCTCAGAAGTCAGCAAACTATAGCTTGTGGACTAAATCTGTCCTGCTGCCTGTTTTTGTATGGCCTGTGAGCTAAGAATGGTTTTTACATATTTAAGTGGGTGAGAAGAATCAAAAGATGACTAATACTTTGTGACATGTGAAAATTATGTTAAATTCAACTTCCACTGTCCGTAAATAAATTTTCATTTGGACATAGCCACTCTCAATTCATTTAGGGGTTGTCTATGGCTGCTTTCATGCTATGGCAGCAGAGATGAGTAAGAGCAAGAGACAGTATGATCCACACAGTCTAAAATATTGACCTAGCTCTTTACAGAAAAATCTGTCGACTCCTGTTCTAGCTCAACGAAGCGGATTTCTGTCCTTACCTTCTTGTCCTCACATGTCTTCCTCTCTATCTGGAATTCTTTTCTTTTCTTTCTTTATTTCTCTTTGTTCTCTTTTATATCCTCATTCTCTCTGGGTGATTTTGTCCAAGCTCGTGACATTAAATTCTATCTATATGCAGTAGTGCCCAAATTTATGTCTCTATATCCAACCTCTGCTTTCAACTCCACACCTAAATATATAGCTATTTGATATCTCTAGTTGATATCATAAACACTTCAACCTAACATGCTCAAAATCGAACTCCAGGTGTGCTCCTCTAAACCAACGCCTGTCCCTCTGCCCCATTTCAGTCGATGGCAACTCCACCTTTGTAATTGGTCAGGCCACAAACTTTGGTGCTTTTCTGATTCCTTTGTCTGGCTCACATTTCACACTCAATCTATTGGCAAATCATGTTGGCTCTACCTTCAAAATAAGTCCAGAATTTGGCCATATCTCACCATTCCCACTGCCACCACCCTGGTCTAAAACATGATCTTTTACCTGGACTACTGCAGTGACTTCCCAACTGTTCTTGTCTGCTTTTGCCCCCAAGAACATATCATGCAGTGTCATCTTCTCCGCTCAGGTCACTCCTTGCTCAGATCCTTCCCATAATTCCCTATTCAAAATCTGTCCTCCTTCTCATCAGTTGCCTCTCAATCTCATTTCCCACTACTCTCCTGCTCACTCATTCTACTGTAGGGACACTGACCTTGGTCTTCCTCACATTCTTCCAGGCTCTTTTGTACTTCAGGGCCTGTGTGCTTGCTCTTTTCTCTGCCATCTTGTCCTATGGTGTCCTCATAGAAATGAAGTCTTAACGTATCCCGTTCATTAGATATTAAGACTCACCTTCTCAGGTGAGACTTCCCATGGCCTTCTCACCTACAATTTTCAAATCTGCATTTGTGGTTTCATTTTTATTCCTTAGTACCTTTCTTTTTCTTCTTTTTTTAAAGTTCTTTTCTTTCCTTCTTTCTTTTTTAATGTTTATTCTTTTTTGAGAGACAGAGTATGAGTGAGGGAGGGGGAGACAGAGAGAGAGAGGGAGATACAGAATCCGAAGTAGGCTCCAGGCTCTGAGCTGTCAGCACAGAGCCTGACATGGGGCTCGAACTCATAAATCCCGAGATCATGACCTGAGCTAAAGTCAGTCGTTCAACCGACTGAGCCACCCAGGCCCCCCCTTAGTATCTTTCGTTAGTTAGATAAATATATCACTTATTTACTTGTCTTCGTGATTGTCTGCACAATAATGTAAGTTCATGGGGACAGGAATTTTTATGTGTTTTGTTCACTACTGTATTCCTATTACCCAATGCCTGACACACAGTGGTTGCAGTAAGTATTTGTGGCATGAGTGCAGGAATGAAAACATCCAGCTCAGGGGCCTGTCTCATGAACCCAACCTGGATGCTCAGTCCTTCTTCCTCTGGGCCAGTGAACACCTTTGATTATATTTACTGTAGTGTAGAACAATTACTCGCTTGACATGTCTGTCTCCCCTACTAAACTCAGCTTGATTCGTTTTTGTATCCCAGTGCATAGCACACCTCTTGGCATGTGACAAATACTCATTTAATGTTTCCTAAAAGAATGAACAATTCTTTACTTTTCAAGAAGATATTTCTCAGAGATTTATTTACATAGTGAATGATAGTTAAGTTGGAATTGGATTTTTTTTTAAAACCCACAGAATTATTCAGGATCATGCTTGCCTTAGATTCTGAAACCACTGGAGGCAAGCTGTGTGTTTTATTGAAGATCTAGAACCATATTCCATATATCACAGAGCATGATACCAGAGGCCTCTTGGTTAAAAACCAAGGTGCAGTGCCTTGCCGGTTGAAGTCCTGGCTTACATCATTGCTTATGACTTAAGACTATTGGTATGTGGAGAAAATACTTACTTTTATTTGTTCTCAATCAAGACCTGTAAGACCTGCTAATTGGTGAAGTGGAAAGGATTAACGATCTTTAATCACTGTTAGAATGAAAAATGCCCTTATTGTTTTCCTGTCTCTAAATAACCTTTTTCCATCTGTGTTCAGGAAACAGTCACAAGTCAGTTAAG
The DNA here is from genome assembly GCF_023721935.1 of Panthera uncia. Lineage (NCBI taxonomy): Eukaryota > Metazoa > Chordata > Mammalia > Carnivora > Felidae > Panthera > Panthera uncia. Next base: position 65,519,356 of record NW_026057578.1, read on the forward strand.
TAAAAATCTTTCAGTTGTTCTTTAAAAACAAGTATTTACTGGGAGATCATTGACTCTGGTCTGGCTGCCACAGTCAGAGAAAGCTGATGGTGGGGGGTTGGAGGGAGGAGGAACACTGTAGCAATGGGTTTGCAGGAAGGTTGGGCAAAGAGGGCAGCCTGGAAGAGAGCCTGATCCCAGGCACTTTGACATTCTAGTCTGGGGTCACCAGTAAAAATGAGATTTGGATGTGGTTATTTTGCATTCATCTCCTAGTGATGTCATGTACATTTCCTTATTTGAGCCTCACATGTGCATGAAAAGATAGTGAAGGCATTATTTCTGAGAAAGGGAGGAAAGTGGAGAAAGTGAGAGCAAGAGGCGAAGAAGTGACTTGCCTTAAGTCAGTGACCAATCAGGAGGAGAACTCAGGGATCCATGCAGTGTTCTTTCCACTGGCCCTTTCTTCCAAACTATCTGCTTGCCTCAAGATTTTTTTAGCTGCATGTAAATAGGGAAAGAACTAGAAATGTTTTAGGTGGTAGTGATATGGAGTGTCTGCTTTGTACTCAGCACTGAGGCAGACACAAAGAAAACACTGTCCTTGTCCTCAAAATATTTATAGCCTAGCTGGGGGGAAGGAACATGGAGACAACAACAAAATAATAATAAACCATACTGTAAAGTGAAAAACATCAGGTTACGAAAATGTGTATGCTAAAAGTATTTATAAAGTTTTATTCATTTTCATTTATTTCATTTGCTTAAAATAGAACATCTAGCTTGATTACACTGCTCTTAAAGAGGGGCATTTGGCTTCTTTACTTTTCTTAACTGATCTAATATTCTCACACACTCCCACCCTTCCAATTAAAGTTATCTCAGTCTCCTCCAGATTAGTCTCTTGTGGTTTAACAGTCTATTTTGATTTAAAGTGGTCTCTATCAGGTAAATGCTCATCAATTCAAAGTCCAGTTCCCTAACAAGGCTGTTTTTCCCCCACCCCCTTCCCCCAGATGGAGGCTGTGGGGGTACGGGGGGAGGGGGGAAGGAGGTGGGGGGATGGTCTGGTTGATGCACACTAGCTGCTCCCCAACTAAAGGCTGGGCTAATTTTTAGATTCCCCCCTGAAGGGGTCCCTTCTGGGTCACAGTGGAGCCAAGACCAGTTTGGGATTGCTGCTCTGCTTCATCTGTCACAACCTATGCGGTTCTACTCTTGCTCTACCCAACCCACACTAGGGTGGGATCTCCCTGAACTGAAGTCTCCTAGGTTTCTTTTGGTGGGCAGAGAGAAGTCTCCTTTCCCTTTGCTCTCCCCTCTAGGAATTCGGTCCAGAGAATATTGGTCAGGATACACCTGTCTACTCTGCATTCCCCCAAGCCATTCTTTTTTCCCTCCATAATCCTCCAACCAAACTCATCCCTCTCCCCCCAGTTCACATCCCTCATCCTTGGAGTTTCCCTATTCTTGGCTTTCAGTAAAACTCTATCTGTGCCTCTTAGGTTGATGAGAAATACAATAATTTTTTTAAAAAACTTCTCTATTTTCAACATTTGGCTTTCAAAACTCTTAATGTCTAATCAAAAATCGTATTTTAGAAGTCAAAAACTGAACATTGACTCTTTTTCCACTCTTTGCATTCCTGTCGTAAGAATCTGATAGTTTATGGAAAAAGGATGCTTTGTACAGAATGAGGGTTGCTGACATACAAGGAAGTGCAAAAGAGAAGAACACATTAACATAGTTCTAAAATATTTTCTCTGTTACATATGCATAGAAAAATAATCTGGAAAAATATACACCAAAATGTTAATAATGACCTTCTTTGGGTGGTGCTTTTTCAAGTTATTTTATTCTTTACATCCTCTGGTATTTTCAGAATTTTTAAAAATGCCTGTGTATTGCTTTTGTAAACAGAAAAGGCAATAAAAAGATTTCCACTGGTGTGGGGGAGAGGATAAAAGCACAGAACTTTACATATGAGAAGTATCTCAAGACCATACTCTCCAATTAATTGCCAAATAAGTGATTGAGCCATAGTTATCACATCTGAGGTGTGCCTTTCTGAGTCACATCTTTTCTTTTCTCTTCTTTTAAAAATTAAGATATAATACACATATGATAAAATCCATCCTTTTGAAGTGTACAACTCAGTGGTTTTAGTATTATTTGTAAACTTTTACAACCATCACCACTGTTTAATTCCAAAACATTTTCATCATCCCAAAAAGAAACCCCATCCTCATTACCAATCACTCCCCATTCCCCCTTCCCTCAGACCCTGGCAACCACTAACCTATTTTCTGTTTCTATGGAATTGCCCACTCTCCACATTTCATGGAAAATAGAATCATACAAAATGTGGCCTTTTGTGTTTGGTTTCTTTCATTTAGCATAATGTTTTCAAGGTTCATCCATGATGAGTCATATTTTTCTTGATCTCCTTTTCTGAAAAGCTTTTCCCTCAGTGCTGCGATAAGACTCTTATTGGTCCCTCCACCCTTGCTGTACGGTCAATACAATGTAAAAAAGTCAGACTACTTCTTGCTCCAAAGTTGTATTACAATTAAACACCAAAAAATTGTATTTGGCTTTGGATTACAAAGCAGTGGTGTAGGGGGAGAAGGGGACGCAGGAATGGGTTTAGGCCCAATGACTTAGCTTCCATGGAATCTGAGGTTGATATGATAAGCTTATTGATATGATAAACTTATTTCCTCACAGTTCTGGGGACTAGAAAGTCTAAGATCAATATGCTGGCAGATTTGGAATCTGATAAAGGCTTTCTTCTTATTTTGCAGATGGCCACCATCTTTCTGTGACCTCATATTGGTGGTGGGGGGGAGAGTTCTCTTATGTTACTTCTTATAAGGGCATTAGTCCTATCTTGAGGGTTCTACTCCCATGACTTATTCTGATTCTAATTACCTGCCAAAGACCCCACCTCCAAACACCATCGCAATAGGGATTAGGGTTTCAACATATGAGTTTTGGAGTGACACACACATTTAGCCCATACCACAGAGATTGCTGCCAGATTGAGAACATCTGCTCTAGAAAAATTCCCTTTTTTTAAATTATTCATTAGAGTTTCAGCCTTAAGTCCCAATCTTGTCTCCTGTTCTGATGAACTGGGTGGGATAACATGGACTTGAAGCCCTCTTGGCCCTATAGAGAAACTTGTATGTCTTCTACTGAATCCTACTCTAGGGACAGGAGGCACTGCTAGGTGCCTGTTCTAGATACACAATCCAGAGGAAGAAGTGAGTGAATAACAAGGAGGATGAGAATTTTGACATCACTCCTAATATGGTCCCTACATTATGTCCTACATGTATTCTTGATGTCATCCTTCCTTCTCATCAGAGCTTCTGTCCCTTGAGAATACAGTAGTGAGATGGGGGAAAGCATTAGCTCCTTAGCATGGGATGGAGAAAGACTTTGGTAAGCAGTGGATGCCTTCACCCAGATTCATGAATAAATTGAGGGCAGATTCAGGGTCAGCAAGAAAGAAGTGACACTGAGGAAGAAACATCCAGAAGACATGGACTTGAACTGAAGCAGCAGATCTTTCTCAATGGATGGTTCAAGTCTTTGAATTCCCTCTGTTTAAGGGTCTGGCAAAGCTCAAATTTATCAAGCTTTAAAGCATTATATAAATTATAATCATATAAAGCATTTGTTGGCAGTTGTTTCAGGGAAGAGATAGGGCATTTTCTCAAATATAAAAAGAGGAAGAGTTCTATTTTTCTTAGTGACTGCTTTTGTCTGGCCTTTTATAAGTAGTCCTCTCTGTCTCACTTTGGTTGGTTCCTATGAGTGGCTGGGTGAGTTTATTATCCCATCTCCTTGGTGATCAAGTTGAAAGATCCTTTTTCATTCCATCTCAGAAAGGAGGTCCCACATAGTTCTATATCGTCTGCAGGAGACTCAGTCTGGGGCCAAATCACCAACTGACCTTGTCCTGACTATTGAGTCATGAGTGATACATGAGCAAGACACAGAAGGATTGAAAACTTCTAATGGGCTTTACTGTCAAAAGGTGCTATTTTTAATGACCAAACGTTATTTTTAATATTAGTAAATATGATAGTTCCAATTGATAGAAAGAGTTGTCAAGGAAAATAGAGATGTACATTTTGCTAAGCTTGATGATTTTTCTTTAGTCTTCATCTTACCTGACCCTATCAGTAGTATCTGACAGTTGTTATATTACTCTTTTCTTGAAATACTTTTTGCACTTGACTTTGGGGACATTCCACTTGTCTGACTCCTATCTTGTAGGCTGTTTCTTTTCTATTTCCTTTATGGTTTCTCCTCATCTTCCCAAACACTTGGCATATTTGTTAAAAACACTGTTTGGTGCCCAGTTTCTATCTCAATAAATTCTAATTCCATTGGTCCAGATTGGAGCCTATGTATTTTTTTCAAGATAGTTAAGATAAGAAATTTTATGTTATGTGCATTTTACCACAATTTCAAAAAAACCTTTTTTTAAAGATCCTTAGGTGATTATTACTAGTAGCCAGGACAGAAACTTCTGGCTTATCGGTTGACAACACTTTAATTTAAATCTCTAGCTTGTACCTCCTCCATGAATGCCTGAATTATCTATCCATCTGACAGCCTAACATCTCTACTTAGATGTCTAATAAGCTTCTCAAACTTAGCTGAACCAAAACCAAATTTCTTATTACCCATCTCACACCCACTCTTCCTACAGTCCCCCACCAAAATCTTTGGAGTCTTTGTTAACTCTTCCTTTCCTCTCATATTCCACACCCAAACCATCAGCAAATCTGGTTGGCTATGTCTTCAAAATATATTCAGAACCTGACAATCCTTCATCATCTTTATTTAATCTGGCCAAGCCACCATCATCTCTCACTTGGATTATTGTAGTGGCCTCCTAATTGGTCTCTCTGCTTCTGCCCTTGTCCACAAACAGACTTTGTAAAAGTTAAAACAGATAACATTTTTCCTCTTTGTCACATCCTTCAACTGTCTTCTCTTCTCACTCAGAGAAAAACCTAAAGTCCTTAGAATAGTCCACAATCCCCACCTATTCAGCCCCTTAATCTTTACATCTCTCACTCTTTACCACATTCTGCCTACTCTGTGCTGCAGTTACCGTGGCCATCCTGCCCTAGTTAGCACACTCCTATCTCAGGGCCTTTGTTCTTCCTGAAGCCTCCAAGGCTTCAAGTGGTTAGCTTGTACAAGGTCACACAACCAGTAAGTGGCAGAGGTGGGTTAGAATACCACCTCTGATTCTAAATCCAATGTTTTTACTATTGTACCATGTGGCCTCTCTACTGTATGTATTCATTCAGTCATTAAACAAGTGCTTTCTAGGTGCTGCGGTATAGCAGCCAACAAGACAAAGTCCTTAACTTTGTAGAGCTCACATTCTAACTGGAGGAGATAGAAAAATAAATTTAAACATAGTGTGTTAGATGGTGCTAAGTGCTATGGAGAAAAACAAAACAAGGCAAGAGAGATAGGAAACCCAGAACAGGAGTTGCTATCTTATTAATCTATTGGAGGTCAGGAAGACCACACAATAAAGTGACATTTGATCAGAGACCTGAGCAGACAAGGAAGGGTGAGGATAAGCCACAGGCATAGAGCAGGGGAAAGGATTTAAGTCAGAGAGTAGTCAAAGGAGTTCACATTTCCTTTTGATTTATTTGCAATCTGACTATCAACATACTGAAATATTTCTAAACTGTGGCTCACCTGTGTTTTGAATGTTTTTGGAAGTTGTATGGATGGATTACTCTTAGCCCAGACATGCTTGTGACTAGGTAACTGGTAGGGGTTTAAGTTTGCTACCAAAACAAAGTCGCTCTGACTTATAGAAGCATATATCTATCAAGTTGTTAAGAGTATGGGCTCTAGAGTCAGAAAATCCCAGCTCTACTATGGGTACTGTTTGTATAACCTAAGACAATTTACTACCCTATCCTAAGGCCCACCCAAACTTATAATGTGGGGATAATCACAGCAGGTCAGTTTTCAACCATTATTCACCTATTCTTTGTTCTAATTGATTAGTCATATCAGTAGCTAATTTTTTTCAATATCATCCTTAGATAAGGGTATTTACCTCATGGGAGTCATTGTGATAATGGAATGAGATAAATGCTCATTATTTTTTTTTTTAATTTTTTTTTCAACGTTTTTTATTTATTTTGGGACAGAGAGAGACAGAGCATGAACGGGGGAGGGTCAGAGAGAGAGGGAGACACAGAATCGGAAACAGGCCCCAGGCTCCGAGCCATCAGCCCAGAGCCTGACGCAGGGCTCGAACTCACGGACCGCGAGATCGTGACCTGGCTGAAGTCGGAGGCTTAACCGACTGCGCCACCCAGGCGCCCCAATGCTCATTATTATTATATTTATCATTATTATGATAATCTAAATCAAGGGTTAGCAAACTATGGCCCATAGGCCAAACCTAGGCCCGCTTCCATATTTATAACATGGAGATGTCCCCAATGAGTTCTGAGGTCAAATTTCCAGAAACCAAAAGCTAGATTTGGATTCATGATGATCAGGGAGGCAATGAAATGCATAAGTGTGTCCATTTTCTGGTTGCTCCTTGCTCCCTAGTCTCATATCCTGGTATTAGCCTTCACTTTGCAGAACTGGATTAAGACAGGGGGCAGAATGTGTTTTCAGAGAAGGCAGAAGGAGAAGACGTTTTCTTTGTAAATTTGAGTGGGGCTTAGGGTCAGATTTACTCTTTATGGCATCTAGGTCCTTAAAAAAATTATTTGGGCCTTAGTTTTGATTTTGCTCCTTTAGAACCAGTAAGTGCTTTAGGAATTTTAGTATTTTTTAAAATTTGTTTTAGCCATATTTCTTTAAAAAGTGGACACAGTTCTAAGCTTTCAACTAAATCAGGCTGAGCCCAAAGGAAATCAGACAGTAGTCACAAAATTATAGAGGTCAAAACCCCAAAACACCACAGGTTCATGTACTCCTTTCCATTTTTCTTTAGTTTGATTGGACGCTGGTGGGAATTTGTGTCCTTGGGGATGCTGATAATAACTTGGTGATGGTCTCATTCTACTTCAGAAATATGCAGCAGACTAAAAACTCATGACCTTGGGGTGCCTGGGTGGCTCAGTTTGTTGAGTATCCAACTCTTGATCTTGTCTCAAGTCATGATCTCACAGTTTATGAGATTGGTCTCTGTGCTGACAGTGCAGAACCTGCTTGGGATTCTCTCTCCCTCTCTCTCTGCCCCTCTCCTACTTGCATGCTTGCGTGTTCTCTCTCTCTCAAAATAAATAAATAAACTTAAAAAAAAATGACCTCAATGTTTTGAAAAGAGAAGCTTGAAATATTTAATTAATATTTATTTATTAATAAATTTAATATTAATATTAAATATTCCCTTCTTGGGGAGAAGATAAAATAAATATATTTTCCTCTTATTTAGGATATGATTAACTAAACACTTTTACCCTGCTTTATAAATATCTTGTAATCTTTGTTTTCCAGGAAAGATCTCATTTCTAACCAATTGTTCATAGAAGATCAATCAGTAACTCAATCAATCTGTTTCCAGGAAAGATCTGACTTCCAATCAATTGTTCATAGAAGATCAACCAGAAAAGGTGAGAGACAGAGGTTTATGAAGACTCCTCTTGCAGTGGTGGAAGTGAATGGGCTGTGCCTTTGCCTGGACCAGAACACAAACTAGGTCCAAACATCTGACCTGCCACCTGAGGCCCAGGAATTGCTGAACAGCTGAGCAGCTGGGCCAGGGGAAGGTCTTGACACAGACTTTGGGGACTTTTGGCTTTCTCTGCTGAGGTAGTGCAAGATGACTCCTCAGTCTTGAAGGACCCTGAGTGTGTCCCCTGCCAGGAGTAGGCCTCCTTGTCTCCCACTTCCATAGTCTTTCCCTTCCCAAAATAGGGTTTTCAATCCTTACCCCAACTTTATCCTAACTGACAAAAATTCAGCTATCTGGTTGGAAGGAGAAAGGAGGCATAGAACAAAGATGTATGCTTGAAGGGGCGTACCGTAGCCTGCACGTAGTCTGCACGCCTTGCTGGCTGTGTCACAGGTTCTGTGCCTTCTCCCTGCTCCTTCTGCCTCCCTGCTCAGCCCCCTCAGTTTAGACTGGCTCCCAGCAGAGCTTGTACTTCTTTCCTGTCAAAACTAGCCCTCGAGAAAAGGCCCAGTAAGGTCATTCATGCTGAGGTAGCAATGATCAGTATTAACTTTGAAGGGTATTTGCATTTTATCCTAGGAAAACCTCATTCACATCTAAGGGCAGTGGAGATTTTTCTTCACCATGAAAATGACAGGCTACAAAGGCTGCTGCTTATTGCAGCTAATCTCAAATATGAGATCGTATGTGAATATATGAACATAATTTAAAATAATTTTAAGAAAGAAAAAAGCCGTCGCCATCTAAACTGGTTTATTCTAGCTTTTCTGAAAGCTAAAGATTTAGAGTCAAACACTAGAGCCAAAGGAGATAATCATCTCTTAGTCTTTCAGAAGATTTCAATCCCTTTTGGCTCTCCTCCAGGGATATCTGAACAGGACACTACGTGGCTGAAAAGCCAAAGCTTTCAGTGTTTTGTAACTGCAATCAGTCCTATGCATTAATTTTTGGGAGGGACGAAATTATGAAAACTTTCATATTCAGGGGAGGAGCTCTATGGCTCCGTGGGTTTTTCTTCTTTATTTTTGTGGGAGGAGATGAAAGGTTTCATTTTAGTTAATGTTTTTGTTTTTGTTTTTAAAATGACAAAAAATAAAATGCTTCACTGGCACACAGCAAACTTTCCCATAAAACTCCCTTAGGCCATGGACTAAGTAAGCACACACACGTAGTGCCGGGAGGGTTTTTATGGCTTCCTTTTTTTCCCTTGCAAAGAAAAAAATGAGCACAGGATCAAAATAAGTTAGGACTTAAACCATATTTCAGTCTCATCATTTGGACTTCTATTCTGCCTCTTAATAATCACTACAAGGATTTGGTTTTGTCAAAAAGAAGTCAAATAACCATATTACCTTCTTTTTCTCCGGGCTTCCAGAAGAGACATAAACACGGGGACTTCTGTGAGCTGAGCTCTTGCTCATATTTAAAAACTTTTCTGATTTGGCCAGTACCTCCCAGGCAGCCTCCTATGAGCCACAGGACAGTCCTTCTGAAGACAAGGATATTGTCCTGTCTTAGCAGGCTCTTCGTTACCTGATCTCTCCAGGAGCAGGGAGATCCTGGCTGGTTGTCAGCCTCAGCTCCAGTCTTTAAAACTAACAGGCCCAGGGGGCACCTGGGTGGCTCCGTTGGTTAAGCGTCTGACTTTGGCTCAGGTCATGATCTCACCGCTTGCCCCATGTAGGGTTCTGTGCTGACAGCTCAGAGCCTGGAGCCTGCTTTGCATTCTGTGTCTCCCTCTCCTCTCCTCTCTCTCTTCACCTCCCCTCTCCCCTCCCCCCTCAAAACTAAATAAATGTTAAAAACAAACAAACAAACAAAACCCCCTAACAGGCCCAGTAATTCCTTCTAACACTAACACAGCAATCCACTCTGTTGATTGGGCCAATTGCAATCAGATGAAATCAGGAGGACGTTTTTCTCTATTAGAGGTAACTGGCCCATGAGGTTGGGATTTAGTAAGTAAGCAAAAGCTTTCTTAGAATTCTCAATTTCCTAATGTTGAGCAGGAGTGAACCCCGCCCCCACCCTCCCTGAACCTCAACTTCCTACTCTAGAAAGAAAGGAAGATTATTGATTATTTTATAAAAAAAGATGTTTATTTTCATGTAGTCACATACACTCCATATTGTGAATATAAACATTACATTTAAACTTCATCGGGATCAGAGAAAAACTTTCATAAACATACTGGAGGAAAAAAATCACAACATGTCAATAGACTTCACTTTGTAAGAATTTAATACTTCTCTATGACAAGAGAAACTATAAATAAAATCAAAAGTCAAATGACAAATGGGAAGATATTTATAACGCATATAACAGGCAAGGATTAATCTGCTTTACTGGTAGAGGATTCTTACAGAGCAATAAGAAAAAAAATCCCTAATATCCTGTTGTCAAAGTGGGCAATAAAGCAATCTTGAAAAACAAGCTGAAGAACTTACACTATTAGATATTATTTGACTAACAATTGTGATATTGGATCAATAATATAAAACCAGTCAACCAATGGAACAGAATGGAGAAACAGAACTGCATATATATGGTCACCCGATTTGTGGCAAAGTCACAAAAAATATTTGTGGCTAAATATTGTAAGACAGACGTTCTTTAATGGTGCTTTATGGAATAAAATGTATCCGGACCCATACCTCATACTACACACAAAAATCAACTCTAAATGGATTACAGAGCTAAACATGAAAGAGAAAAAAATAAAACTCTCGGAGGAAAACACAGAAGAATACCTTCATGTTCTTGGAATGGCAAAAGTTATTTAAGCGACCACAAAAAGCAGTAAACATTAAAGAAGAATATGATAAATTGACCATTTTAAAATGAAAAACTTCTGTTCATCCAAAGATACTACTGATGGAGCAAAAAGGGAATACACTGACTGAGAAAAGATACGTGCATACATATATTCAACTTACTGACAGAAAAAAAACCACAAAGATTTGAACAGGTACTTCACAAAAGAATGTATCTAAATGGCCAATAAACATATGAAAAGGACCTCAATATCATTCATCAGGAAAATTACCCGATGAGATACTGTTACACACCCACCAGAATGGCTAAAATTAATAAGACTGATGATAAGACTGGGTGGCTCAGTCGGTTAAGTGTCCGACTTCGGCTCAGGTCATGATCTCACAGTTCGTGGGCTTGAGCCCCGCGTCGGGCTCTGTGCTGACAGCTCAGAGCTTGGGACCTGCTTTGGATTCTGTGTCTCTCTCTTTCTCTCTGTTTCTCCCCCACTCACACTCTGTCTCTCTCTCTCTCAAAAATAAATAAAGCTTAAAAAAGTTAAAAAAAATAAGACTGATGATAGTAAATACTGGCAAGGATACGAAGCAACTATGACTCTCACACATTACTAATGGGATGTAAATTAGTATGTCCACTTTGGAAAAATATTTGACAATATCTCTTAAAGCTAAGTATATATATACACACAGCAATTCCACTCCTATGTAACTATCTAACAGAAATGTGGACATATATTCTTCAAAAGACATGTCACGGCAGCACTATTCATAATATGCTCACCAACGGATAAATAAATTGTTGTATACTCCCACAACAAATGCCATCAGTTAATAAGAAAAAACAGTCTACAACCGTATGCAACAATGTGAATGAATTTCGCAAACATATATTTTGGGAAAGGAGCCAGACACAAAATGGTACGTACCTTGTAATTCCATTAATATACAGTACAAACACAGGTAAAATAATCTTTTTGTTGTGCTAGTGAGAGTGGAAATAACCCATTCTGAACAGTGTTTTGGTAAAATAACAGAACGGATCAAAAGTTTTAAAAAGCTTCATGCCTGTTGACTTCCTAAACTCCATCCTAAGGAAAGAATTGTAGATGCCCATGTAGATTTACATTAAGAGATATCCATGATAGAGTTCTTATAATAATAAAAAGTTGAAAACTGATAAATATCTATAAAAGAGAGGTAATTAATTAACTTTGGTATATTGACATTGATGAAGTATTATGCAACCACTAAATATCAGGTTTTTGAAGAATATTTACTATTATCCAATAGTCATGGTTTAATGTTCAGTAAAAATGTAGAATAGAAATCTATTTATATAATGCAGTCCCAATTTTATAATATATATACCCTCATATACATATATATATGTGTGTATATATGTATATATACATATATATACATACATAAAAGGAGGAAGGAAAAATACCATAAGTTCAATAATGGTCATTTCTATGAAGAGCATTTACATTTAATTCTTTAAAAAATTTTCCCTATTTGTCCCTAGGGCTAAACTCCAACATTCTGTCATGTCCTTGAACCTATCACAAAACATAACTCAATACCTCTTTGTTCCCCAGGAGGACTATAATAGGACCAAATGTTGATTTTTACTGAAGATTTTGTAGGAAAGACAGATGAGAGTTTTACACTGTACAGTTCACAGCAATTCAAATATTTCTTTCAGGTGTGTCTTCTGATGGTTAATTTTTTGTATCAACTTGACTGGGCCACAGGATACCCAGATAATGTTATTTCTAGGTGTGTCTGTGAGGATGTTTCCAGAAGAGATTAGCATCTGAATTTGCAGATGTTGAGTAAGACAGATTGCTGTCCCAATGTGGGTAGGCTTTATATCATTCATTGAAGGTCTGAATACAGCAAAAGGTGGAGGAAGGGAGAATTTCTTTTGTCTGCCTGACTACTTGACCTGGACATTGGTATTCCCCTGTCCTCTGGAGCTTACTCCATTGGCTCTCTGGTTCTCAGTCCTTCAAACCTGGACTAGAACTTATACCATCAGTTCTTTTGGTTCTCAGACCTTTGACTTGGACTGGAATTACAACACCAGCTTTCCTGAGTTTCCCGCTTGCTTCTCAGTCTCTATAACCATGTGAGTCAAATCCTTATAGTAAGTTTCTTTATATATACCCTATTGGATGACATATAAATCACTTTGTATATATCCTATTGGTTATATATTTCTTTATATATCCTGTTGATTCTGATTTTCTGGGTAACCCTGACTAATACATGCTTCATCCCTCAATTCTTGCCAGCTATAAACCGAACCAGATTTTCTTTTTGTTGTCTTTCCCTGGGTAGGACCAAGACAGGCTGGTTTCTGGCTTCCTCAATTCTAGAGCGTGATATGCCCAGGCTTCCAGATCTCTCTCCCTTTCTTATGCAGAAGAATTCACTTTCCCACATATGCATACAGCCATCACCCACTCAGCAAAAACAAACAAAACTTCTTGCCAAAGTTCAATAAGTTCATGTTACTTTCAGAATCAGAAAATTCTGAAATACTCATAGCAACTCTATAGAGAGAAAGTTTTCTCTAGGCAGCTCCAGTATTAATGAAAATGTGTAATCTGCAAAATCAAGTCCTACTGGTTAAAATTAACCTTAAGGCCAGAAATTCCTGAACCTAAAAAAATATGCATATCAGGTACAAATTTGTCTGATAATTTGAATTATCTGTGCAGCAGCTCCCCTTGGTGACAGCAGAGATTGAAGAACTGTTTGTATTAGCACTAGCCTTATATAACATAGATCAATAACCAGATGAAACAGCTAATTCTGGACCCAGAGAAAATAGTGGCATGAGCAAACATAAGAATTAGGTGGTTTGGAACTCATTCCTGCTTAGTTTTTTTTAGTAGTAGCATAATTATCTTCCTGAATCTCTAGTGTCCTAAGAGGCTTAAATTATTAATCTAGCCCTTTCTCCTTTTTTAATACGTGAATTCAATGCTATAAATTTCCCTCTTAGCATTGCTTTCACTGCATCCCACAAATTTTGTTAAGTTGAATTTTCATTTAGTTCAAAATAGTTAAAACATTTTTTGAGATTTATTCGTTGATCAATGTGTTATATAGAAATGCGTTGTTAAACAGACAAATGTTTTAGGATTTCCACCTATCTTTCTGTTATTGATTTTCTAGTTTAATTCCACTGTGGTTTGAGAGCATACTTTGTATGATTCTTATTCCTCTAAATTTGTTGATGTGCTTTTTTTTTTTTTGAGAGCACAAGCCAGAAGTGGGGGAGGGGTGGGGACAAGGGAGAAAATCTTAAGCAGGTTCCAGGCCCAGTGCAGATATCACGACTGTGACATCATGATCTGAGCCAAAATCAAGAGTCAGGCGCTTAACTGCCACCCAGGCACTCACCCCTGATGTGCGTTTTATGGTCTAGAATGTAGTCTATCTTGGTGAATGTCCATGTAGGCTTGAGAAGACTGTGTATTCTGTTGTAGGATGAAGTATTCTATAAATGTCAATTAGCTCCAGTTGATTAATGGTGCTGCTCAGTTCAACTATATCCTTCCTGATTTTCTGCCTATTGGACATGCCACTTACTCATGGAGGGGTGTTCAAATCTCCAACTATAATAGTGGATTCATCTATTTCTCCTTCCAGTTCTATCAGTGTTGTTAGGCACATACACATTCAGGATTAGTATGCTTTCTTGGAGATTCGACGCCTTTATTATGAATAATTTTCCTTCATATTGATATTGCCATGATAATTTTCCATGTTCTGAAGTCAGCTTTATTTGAAATTAATACAGCTACTCCAGCTTTCTTCTGATTAGTGTTCCTATAGTATATCTTTCTCCATCTCTCTACTTTTAATCTGTATGTGTCTTTACACATAAAGTGGGCTTCCTATGGGGGCACCTGGGTGGCTCAGTTGGTTGAGCGTCTGACTTCGGCTCAGGTCATGATCTCACAGTTTGTGGGTTTGAGCCCCACATCAGGCTCTGTGCTTACAGCTCAGAGCCTGGAGCCTGCTTCAGATTCTGTGTCTCCTTCTCTCTCTGCCCCTCCCCCGCTCACGCTTTGTCTCACTCTGTTTCTCAAAAATAAATAAATGTAAAAAAAAAGTTTTTAAAAAAATAAAGTGGGCTTCCTATGGACAACATATGGTTTTTGTCCACCTTTTCAGTTTCTGTCTTTTTTTATTTTATTTTTTAAAGTTTATGCATTTATTTTGAGAGAGAGTGTGTGTGTACATGCACACACAGAGAGAGGGGCAAAGAGAGAGTGAGAGAGAGAATCCCAAGCATGCTCTGGGCTGTCAGCATAGAGCCCGACAAGGGGCTCTATCTTATGAATTGAATCATGAGATCATGATCAGAGCTGAAATCAAGAGTCAGGCGCTTAACTGACTGAGCCTGAGCCACCCAGGTACCTCTCAGTCTCCATCTTTCAACTGGTATATTTTCATTCACATTTGAAATGATTATTTATATAATTGGATTAACAGCTACCATAGTTGTAATTGTTTTCTATTCATTACAATTGTTCTTTGTTTCTTGTGTTCCCCTCTTTTTCTGCCCTTTCTATTTTTAACTGGGCATTTTATACTGTCCCATTTTCTCTTGGCACATTAACTATACCATTTTAAAATAATAAAAAAAAGTTTCCCCTGAAGTTTGCAATAAACATTTACAAATAATCCAAGTCTATTTTATTTATTATTTTAAATTTTTTAAATGTTTATTTATTTTTGAAGGAGAGAGAGAAACAGAGTGTGAGTGGGGAAGGGGAAGGAAGAGAAGAGAGGAAGGCACAGAATCCGAAGCAGGCTCCAGGCTCTGAGCTGTCAGCACAGAGCCCAATGCGGGGCTCAAACCCATGAACTGGGAGATCATGACCTGAGCCAAAGTCGGATGCTTAACTGACTGAGCCACTCAGGCACCCCTAAGTCTTATTTGAAAATAACATTGTATTGCTCAACTGGCAGGATGGGTGCCTTATCACAGGGTATTCTCAGTTCTGCCTTCCTGTCTCACAGTTTGCTGTCATTCATTTCGCTCATTCATAAGCTATAGTCACCCAATACATTATTGCAATTGTTATTTTTTTAAGCAAACAGCTGTCAGATTAAGAATAACAAAAATATAAGCTTTCATTTTACCTTTGTTAGTTTCTTGCCTAACATCCTTCTCTGTCTCTCTCTTTTCTTAATGTAGATTCGAATTTCTGGCCTCTATAGTTTTCCTTTTCTGTGGAGAACTTCTAACATTTTTTTCAAGGGCCCATCCACTGGTGACAAATTCCCTCACTTCTTTTTGTCTGAAAAAGGATTTATTTCTCCTTCATTTTTGAAGACAATTGTTACAGAATACAATTTGGTGGTTCTTACATTTCAACACATTAATTATTTCATTCCATTCTCTTCTTGTTTACATGGTTTCTAAGGAGAAGTCTGATGTGATTCTTATCTTTGTTTCCTCTGTAATTAAGGTGTTCCCCCCTCCCCCACTTTGGCTTTCTTCAGGATTCTTCTCTTCTAAAGGCAAATATCAGATCTTTCTAAACAAAAATAATAAATGTTATATGATCAAGAAAGACAAAGCAAAATGAATGCCACAAACAATGATAAAGTTAAAGGGCAAACTAAAAAAACACTTGGAATGGTGGAAAAAAAGGTTAATAGTCTTAATAAATGAAAAGCTTACTTACAAGATAAAGCTTAATGTTATGAAAGAAAACTAGGCAAAGAACATGAAAAGGAAACCCACAAAAGAAGAAATTAAAATGGACAATAAACATATATAACAAAAAAAATCTTTGGTACCTGCAAATGAAATTAATTTAAGAAGGAGAAATATATATGTACATATATATATACATATACATATACGTATATGTATATATATATGTACATATATATGTATATGTATATATACATATACATATATATATTTCAGTTTATTTATTTTGAGAGAGAGAGAGCACACGAGTGGGGTAGCGACAGAGAGAGAAGGAGAGAGAATTCAAAGCATGCTCCATGCCATCTGTGCAGAGCCTGCAGTGGGGCTCGAACTTACAAACTGTGAGATCATGACCTGAGCTGAGATCTCTAGTTGGACGCTTAACTGACTGAACCACCCAGGCACCCAGGAGATATATTTTTTAACCTCTCAGATTAACAAAGATTTGAAAATGTTTGCTGCATATGAGAAAGCACACTATCATAATCAGCTGATGGTATGTATATGGTTCCAATTCTGGAAGGCAATTTGGCAAAATTTAGAAAATTCATTCAAAACATCCACTTCTTTTGATTCAGCAATTTCACTTCTAGGAATCTATTGTGAGGAACTAATTGGACAAATAGACAAAGATGTATGTATAGAGTTGTTTATTATGGTAGTGCTTATAATAGTGAAGAATTGGCAACACCTTTAATATCCAAAAAGGGTTTGTTTTTTTAAGTTGATTTTAAAAAATAAAAAATGAGAGAAGAGAGATAAGAGATAAGGGAGAAAAAAAACAACAGTTTGAAATAGGCAAACAGGTCCTTATCATCATAAGGACTTGCCTTCCTAAGTGGCAATCCTTCATAGAGAATGGAAAGAGCAGAATGCAATGTGACATCCTATACGTATGACACCCTCTCGTCTCTGAAGACCAAGAAGTTTGCATCCCCTGACAAGATGGAGCTTACCTCCTTGGCTCCACAAACACATATCACCCCATTATTCCCTTCGAAGGCTGGAGATGTAGCTCCTTCATTCAAAACTATCCCGTTGAGACAGTAGGAGAGTGTCTCCAGATTTATCAGTCTTATACTGCGAAAATTGGCAACTGCACAGTGTTACTTCTCTGGGCCAGGAGGTGTGGAAGGGAAATCAGAATATGGTAGATACTCAATATGTCCTTGGATGCAGCCAAGGCAGCCAGGATACGATGTCAGCATGCCCAGTCCATACTGTTCCCCATTGAGTGAAATGAACTACCTACAAATGCAGGGCCTGGAGTTTTCCCATATAACTTCCATTTTGTACCAATTCTGCTACATTCTCAAATCCTCCCACATTCTTTTGGCTCCAGACCTAGGCTCCTGGTCTCATATTAGGTGCCCTGTCTATGGAGACCCTTTCTAGGAAAGTCACTCCAGCCTGGCTGGACTACTTGGTCTCCTGGCATTCTCTCCCCATCGTTAACCAGGGAAACTAGAATATGCCACCTCCATGCTGCTCCCCAATCTTGGTGGGCCCATACACCCCACACCAATCTCTCCTCCACCTCAGGGAAGAGGGATCAGAAACAAAGGGATATATTTATTAGACCAAAGAGTGTTAAAAGTTAGAAGGAACGATTTTTGTCTTAGCTAAACTGACCTCATTTAAGGCAAAATGACTTGCTCATGGTCACACAGTTAATTCCAATGTAACATGACACCTACCTACCAAGTTGGGTCTTTTTGCTTTATTTTATTTAAAACAAAATTTTATTGGGGCACCTGGGTGGATCAGTCAGTTAAGTGACTGACTTTGGCTCAGGTCATGATCTCACAGTTCGTGGGTTCGAGCCCTGCATTGGGTTTTGCACTGACAGCTTGGAGCCTGGAGTCTGCAGCCTGCTTTGGATTCTCTGCCTCCCTTTCTCTCTGCCCCTCCCCCGCTCTCTCTCTCAAAAAATAAACATTTAAAAAAAACCCAGAAAACAAAAAAACCCACACAATTTTTTGTTTTATTTTTTTCCCTGTTCCTAAGATTCCTAAGATCTCTAAGTGCACCTATGTGTGATTCAGCCTAAATGGAAATAGACCCCAGGTCTTGTCCATGTCTTTGATCCTCCTATAAGGAGGAGGGAAATGTGCCATATCTTTTTTACAGTTCTGTGCTACATGATTGTTTGACCCTCCTTCTAGGAAGAATGAAGCAGGCCTGGTGGGGTCCCAGCCTGGTACTTGATGCCCAGGGTGGGCAGGAGCAGACAGAGGCAGAATGAAAGAACCGAAACATTCCTGAAAGAATGCTCGGGGTCTGGCCAGCAGAACCCGCATCTCTTTGTGAAGGGGAGGCAGAACACAAGAGTCAAGGGCAAAGTAAATACAGAAACAGTCTTGGGATTTGGAGGCTGGGGGTGTGTAGAGGAGGGATTTGAAAGATGTAAAAGGGGAATTGAGAGGAATTAAGGTGTCATTGGTGAAAGGGTGAATGAAGCCAGAGGACAAACTCCTTCATGGATGCTGAATGAAGGTGTGGGGTAAGTTAACTTAATTAAAAGTTACAAAGGGGGAGATGTGGAAAACTACCTAGTTAAGAACCTTCCATCTGCAGTCAGAGAACACAGTAAGACCTGACAACCAAACTGAATGTCTCACAGAGTCCAACTTTGCAGACAGCTATTTAAAGACTTTATAGTCCGTGAAAAAATTCTCCAGACTTCTTCTTCCCATACTGTCCCAGCCACATTGCCCTAGAGAGGTGTAGGCACAAGTTCTCCCATATTCTCTAAGGGCTTGTACATCTCACCATTCTTTCTGACTCAACCATGGAAAATCTATAATTATTTTTCCTGAAAACAGATTCCCGAAGTGTCTGTACCACCAGTGTTAAAGTCACTCTACTCAAACCCTTCGAGTCAGCCTTGACTTTCTCCCATCCATTCATTCAACAAATATTATTGAGTGCTTACTACATCATGTACACTGTGTGAGGTTCTGGGATATCCAATAGTCAACAAAACAAACTGATATTTGCCGCATGGGACATAGAGTCAAGCACTCAACAAACTGCATTGAATCTGTCTTTGTAATGATGGGGTCATATTAATTCTTTTCCTCTACCACCATTCCAGTTCAGTATTCCAACACCCTGAACTTTTCCAGTAGCCTCCTGTCTCTTTATTTGCATTATTTCCTGCACTCTGATCTATTTATTCTCTACCCATTCCTAAAGGTGATAGAGCATCTGTAACACATGAGATTTATAAATATAAACTCCTGGATCACAGCCCAGACCTACAGAATAAGAAGGGTGGTAAGCTCCCAATAATCTATATCATTTTTATTTATTTTTTAATTTTTGAACATTTTTACTTATTTTTGAGAGACAGAGATAGACAGAGAGTGAGCAGGGGAGAGGCAGAGAGAGAGGGAGACACAGAATCTGAAGCAGGCTCTAGGCTCTGAGCTATCAGCACAGATCCTGACGTGGGGCTCGAACTCACAAACCATGAGATCGTGACCTGAGCCGAAGTCTGACGCTTAACTGACTGAGCCACCCAGGCGCCCCAAATCTATATCATTTTTAAAGCTAACTCTAGGATTCTGATGCACACCTGGGTTTGGGAACCACTGCTTCATATCACTACCAAATGCAATTCCACTTGCTCCAAATTCTTGAAGAAGTTTTCTTTGTCTACAGAATAAACTAACATATTAGCTTGGCATGTAGTATTCCAGCCTGTCTATTCCAACTTTCTCTTGTTAAAATTCTAGTTCACCTTTAACTATATAACCTTGAGAAAATCACTTAAATTGGAAGGTACAAAATCAAAGGACACAGTCTTTATTAGTTGTCCATGCTACGTAAACTCTTCGGCAACTAGTTTTGTAAAAAATTTGAAGTAATACTGTATTTATGTTCTTTGCCAAATACCATTGTGGTGATGAGTTTCATCCCCATTCTCTGCTCTTTTCCTCTCCCATTTCCATTCCATTCTGCTTCGTGGTTCTCTTCCTGATTTTTTTCTCATTTAAATATTCATACACTTGCTAAAGCAAACTAGTTCATTCTTACATTGTTAATCATAGAGTAATACATGTTTGTTGTAAAACATTTTAATTACATGGAGGAAAAATACAATAAAAAGTAAAAGTGCCCTCTCCCTTCCACTCTAAGCCCACTCTTGAGAGGTCACCTCTATTAACAGTTTGGTGGTACAAAGCTCTCCAACTTTTCTCATATTCCCACTTTCCATAGGGATTTTGCACCCGCTGTCTGTATTTTTACACTCCCAAACAGCTCTGTCTCTGTATTGGCTCAGATAAGGTTTTCTCCCTGACTTCAGCACCCATCCACGTCTTGCAAGCCACCTGAGGACACCGAAGACAATTGCTCGCTTCCCACTACCTTCTTTCTGACTGCAAGAAAGAGACTGACTATAATGCACTATTGTTTTCCTGACTTCCTCTCGAAAAGTTTCTTCTCAAAAACTCTTCTTTCTACTATCACCTATTTTGGGGCCTCCTGTTGTGTGTAGGACCGTGCCTTTCTGCAGTGCATTTTACCAACTGGGAGAGGTGACTGACTACATGAGATGATTTTCCAAGTCCTAGAAGGATTTCCCATCACTCTTCCTCCTAAATATATCTTCCACTACAAGATGAAGTTTGGAATCCCTCCAATTTTTTTAGTAGCAGCTTTTATTGAGATATAATTTATACGCCATGTATTTAAAGTGTGCAGTTTGATGGTTTTTAGTATATTTACAAACTCGTGCAACCATGACTATAATAAATTTTAGAACTCTTTCATCACCCCAAAAAGAAACCCACACCCATTAGAAGCCACTCCATATTCCCCCCTACCCTCCCAGTCCTAGGTAACCACTGACTATCTCTATTTATGGATTTGCCTATTCTGGATATTTCATATAAATGTGAAATCATACAGTATGTGTGGGGGTTTTTGTTACCGGCTTCTTTCAGTTAGCAATGTTTTCAAGTTTCATTCATATTGTAGCATGTACATATATTAGTATTTCATTCTCTTTTATTGCTGGATGATATTCCATTGTATAGCTAGATCACATTTTGTTTATCCATTCATCAGCTGATGGGTTTTGTCCACTTTTCACCTATTATGAATAATGCTGCTGTGAATACTCACGCACAAGTTTTTACATGGACATGTTTTCATTTCTTTTGGTATACATGCCAAGGAATGGGATTGCTGGGTCATATGATAAATTCTATGCTTAACATCTTGAGGAACTGCCAAACTGTTTTCTAACATGGTTACCCCATTTCACAGTCCCACTGGTGTACAGTGTATGAGGGTTCAGATTCTCCACATCTTTACCAATACTTGTTATCTTCCATTTTTTTTAATAGCCATCCCAGTGGGTGTGGAGTAATATCTCATTGTGGTTCTGATTTGCATTTCCCTAATGACTAAGGATGCTGAGCATCTCTTCATATGCTTATTGGCCACTTTAATATATTTCTCAGAGAAATGTCTATTCATATTCCTTGCCCATTTTAATAGTTTTTTTTTAAGTTTATTTGTTTATTTTGAAAGAGAGGGGTGGGGAGGGGCAGTGAGAGAATCCCAAGCAGGCTCTGTGCTGTCAGTATGGAGCCTGACATAGAACCTGATACCATAAACCGTGAGATCAGGACCTGAGCCAGAACCAAGAGTTGGACACTTAACTGACTGCGTGACCAGGCCCCCAGGGTTACTTGTCTTTTATTATCGAGTTATAGAAGTTCTTTATATATTCTAGATTCAAGTCATTTATCAGTATATGATTTGCAAAATTTTCTTCCATTCTGTCAGTTGTCTTTTTACTTCCTCAAGGGTGACCTCTGAGGTGCACAATTTTTCAGTTTTGATATCCAATTTATCTATTTTTTCCTCTTGTTCCTTATGCTTTTGGTGTCATAATCAAGAAACCATTGACAAATCCAAGGTCAAGAAGATTTACACCTATTCTTCTAAGAGTTGTATGATTTAGCTCTTACATTTAGGTCTTTGATTCATTTGGGATTAATTTTTGTATATGGGATGAGATAAGGGTCCAGCATCATTCCTTTGCATGTGTCAATCCAGCTGTCTCAGTACCATTTGTTGAAGATACTTTTTTCCCCCATTGAATTGTCTTGGTACCCCTCTACCGATTTAAAAAGACAGAATACAATAAAATTCTGTTTTTTGTTTGTTTATTTGTTTTTTTTTTTTTTTTTGAGAAGAGAGAAAGAGAGAGAGAGTGTGAGTGCACAAGCTGGGGAGGGGCAGAGAGAGAGGGAGAGAGAGAATCCCAAACAGGATCCACACGGTCAGTGCAGAGCCCATCACAGGGCTCGATCCAACTAACTATAAGATCATTACCTAAGCTAAGATCAAGAGTTGGATGCTTAATTGACTGAACCACCCAGGTACCCTTAAAATTCTGTTTTCAGAGTTGGAAGCCACCTTATAAATGTGCACTGGTCAGGTTTTTAAGTTGCAGACAGGAAAATGCATTTTAACTATCTTAGTTGGGAAGACATTTATTAAATCATTATTGGAAGGAAAAGAAGCAGAGGCTCTAGATCAGAGGTTCTCAAACTTGGCTACACATTGGAATCATCTGGGAGTTAATGGTCGTATTATACCCCATTCCATAAATCAGGCTGTCTGGGGGTAGAATCCAGGCATCAGTATTTTTTTATTATTATTATTATTTTAACGTTTATTTACTTTTGAGACAGAGAGAGACAGAGCATGAACGGGGGAGGGTCAGAGAGAGAGGGAGACACAGAATCCGAAACAGGCCCCAGGCTCTGAGCTGTCAGCACAGAGCCCGATGCGGGGCTCGAACTCACAGACCGCGAGATCATGACCTGAGCCGATGTCAGACGCTTAGCCGACTGAGCCACCCAGGCACCCCAGTCATCAGTATTTTTAAAAAATTTTTTTAATTTTATTTTTTTAGATTTACATCCAAATTAGTTAGCATATAGTGCAACAATGATTTCAGGAGTAGATTCCTTAATGCCCCTTACCCATTTAGCCTATCCCCCCTCCCACAACCTCTCCAGTAACTCTCTGTTTGTTCTCCATATTTAAGAGTCTGTTATGTTTTGTCCCCCTCTCTGCTTTTATATTATATTTGCTTCCCTTTCCTTACATTCATCTGTTTTGTCTCTTAAAGTCCTCACATGAGTGAAGTCATATGATATTTGTCTTTCTCTGTCTGACTAATTTTGCTTAGCATAATACCCTCTAGTTCCATCCACGTAGTTGCAAATGGCAAGATTTCATTCTTTTTGATTGCTGAGTAATACTCCATTGTATATATATACCACATCTTCTTTATCCATTCATCCATCGATGGACATTTGGGCTCCTTCCATACTTTGGCTATTGTCGATAGTGCAGCTGTAAACATTGGGGTGCATATGTCCCTTCAAAACAGCACACCTGTATCCCTTGGATAAATACCTAGTAGTGCAATTGCTGGGTTGTAGGGTAGTTCTATTTTTAATATGTTGAGGAACCTCCATAGTGTTTTCCAGAGTGGCAGCACCAGCTTGCATTCCAACCAGCAATGCAAAAGAGATCCTCTTTCTCCACATCATTGCCAATATCTGTTGTTGCCTGAGTTGTTAATGTTAGCCATTCTGACAGGTATGAGGTGGTATCTCATTGTGGTTTTGATCTGTATTTCCCTGATGATGAGTGATGTGGAGCATTTTTTCATGTGTCGGTTGGTCATCTGGATGTCTTCTTTGGAGAAGTGTCTATTCATGTCTTTTGCCTGTTTCTTCACTGGACTATTTGTTTTTTGGGTGTTGAGTTTGAGAAGTTCTTTATCGATTTTGGGTACTAACCCTTTATCTGATATGACGTTTGCAAATATCTTCTCCCATTCTGTTGGTTGCCTTTAGTTTTGCTGATTGTTTCCTTCTCTGTGCAGAAGCTTTTTATTTTGATGAGGCCCCAGTAGTTCATTTTTGCTTTTGTTTCCCTTGCCTGTGGAGACATGTTGAGTAAGAAGTTGCTGCAGCCAAGCTCAAAGAGGTTGCCTGCTTTCTCCTCGAGGATTTTGATGGTTTCCTGTCTTACATTGAGGTCTTTCATCCATTTTGAGTTTATTTTTGTTTATGGTATAAGAAAGTGGTCCAGGTTCATTCTTCTGCATGTCGCTGTCCAGTTTTCCCAGCACCACGTGCTGAAGAGACTGTCTTTATTCCATTGGATATTCTTTCCTGCTTTGTCAAAGATTAGTGGGCCGTACGTTTGTTTTTTGTTTTTTTTTTTTTAATATTTCCTTAGGTGATTCCACTATACAGCCAAATTGAAATCAGTACTCTAGACTGATCTCCTAGGAATAACATCTAGGACCGCACTGCTGAATCTGCCTGGTGAGGGAGCCATTGCCATCACATACTTCAGAACAATACAGCCTCTGCCATAATCTGCTAGCTGCTGTACCAATGACAATCTGCCTTTGTGGTCCCTTGTGCTAGAAAAAATGGACCCAGCGCCTAGGCTATTTCCTTGGGTAGCTCTTTCTGAACCCAAATCTTACCTAGGTGCCTCTGAATGGTAGAACCTGTTATGTGTTTACACCTGGCAGCAAAAGAAAACCACTTATTTGGATTTTTTAATGGGAAGGTGGGAGTCACAATGTGGAGAACTGTTAAAACGTGGTAACAGTGTTAAAGGAAATTGGAGCAGCCAAGAAAGGTAAATTTCCACTGTAGGGCCAATTGGTTGTTTACAAATGTGGACATATGTCAGAGCCACATGAGGTAACTTTGCCATACCACTGGAGAAGCTGGTTTAGTAAGTTCATGTGGGTCTGGATTCTGCCAGGTTTGGGACTTTTGATAATACAACTTTGAACATATGCCCCCCAATCAGAAGTCTTTCATTTCTGATCAGAGATAAGGCATAATCTGCACATAACGCTAAAGAAGCAACAGAATGACATAGACTCATACAAAAGTGTAAATAACCGGTAGAGTTTTTGCCTACAATTTTAATCCCAGGAATGGTGCTCAGAGGAGGGCAGGACAGGAGTCTAGACTAGTTAGGAATATGGACTTTCCTGATTCTCTATGATAATGCTTGTCCATCCTTGGGAGAGCTGTATAGTTCGAAAAGTCATTTTCAATATTGTAAGACATTAAAAAATTTTTTTAATGTTTATTTATTTTTGAGAGGGGTGGGGAGGGCCAGAGAGAGAGAGGGAAACACAAAATCCAAAGCAGGCTTCAGGTTCCGAGCTGTCAGCACAGAGCCCAACACAGAGCTCAAACCCATGAACCTCGAGATCATGACCTGAGCTGAAGTGAAACGCTCAACCAACTGTGCCACTCAGGTGCCCCTGGAAGACATTTTTAACATCTGAAGGCAAATAAAAACAATCTGTTATTATTTTCATACTGAAAACAACTATCAGTAAAGCTAGTAAAATTTCCCAGGCTAGTGGGGGTATGCAGAAAGTAATGATTTCTAGGTTGAGTATGTGTAGAGACTGTCAGGATCCCTGCAGAGTATGTGTAGGAGATTTTTACATTTATCTAAATAAGGTATGTATTCAAAAATCAACTTGTTGTTCCTTTTTGGGCATGAGAAGGTGTGAATTCAAAGCAAAGCAAGAGGGGAGCCCTCTGATGGCCACATACTCCAACAGCTGCCCCTTGTGCCTAGCAAATGAAATTCTTCCAAAAGATTATATACAGTTTTAAAGTATTTTCTAGAGTCTTCAATGTACAAGTTTTAAACATTACTGGAGCCACCTCGCTATAACCCAGGTAACCATTGCTGCTTATTTAATGTGCTGTATATTCACCATGTCCTGGGTCAAGTCTACATCAAATCACACCTTCCCGGAAAGCACATCGCTTTTTATCAACAGCTTGATTCATGACCTGCAAAAATCTATAGCCCTCCGTGACCCTTCTAAAAAGCCTGCCTTTGACACTGTGTCCTCTTTAGAGGGAATAAAGCATCCTCATTTCTTCTATCAGTGCATTGGCTAGAAGCACTACCTGGACAAGTGGTTTATTTGAGAGAGACTTGCATTCAGGGGGAGAGGCCCCATAGATGGAGAGCTGATCTCACGATGCAACAGAGAGCAATATGTAACAGCCTGTTCTCTGCAAATTGTGTTCTTTGCACACAATCACGGAGGCAGCTTAGGCTGGCAGACAGCATGCTCTGAGCCTTACTGGTTCTCATAACCTCTCTCCATATGTTTTCATAACCTCATGACTGTTTTGTCATGGGGGTTGGGGCTGGTAGGGAGGGAAAATTGGCCAGGAGAATAAATCAGGTATTTAATTTGCTGGGAAAAAAAACCTCTAGCAATCTGATAGGTCCTTGCCAACACCTATTAAAATGAATCTTTTTTTTTAATTCTTTTTTTTAATGTTTATTTATTTTTGACAGAGAGAGAGAGAGAGAGAGAGAGAGTGAGCATGAGTGGGGGAGGGGCAGAGAGAGAGGGAGACACAGAATCCGAAGCAAGCTCCAGCTCTGAGCCATCAGCACAGAGCCTGATGCGGGGCTTGAGCCCACAGACCACGAGATCATGACCTGAGCCGAAGTCAGATGCTCAACCAACTGAGCCACCCAGGTGCCCCAAAATGAATCTTTTAAGAAAGAAAAAGGAAGGTATCTATGGTGTGGTGTTTCCTCTGTGTTTGTAAGTGAGGCAGCTAGCAGGAAATCATAATTGAAAGAAATCCAAATAAAACAGAATCTCCTCTATCACTCATGGCTGCTTAGCAAAGCTCACTTTATACCCCCCAAATGAAGTGTTAATTGCAGAACTGGGGTGCAGGAAAGCTTTATTTTATACAGCTAAAACAGGAGCGGTGATGAATTAACTTTTAGCTGCCTGTGATTTTAATTTGAATGAGAACCTCCTGAAGATGGGAGCCTGGCACCAAAGTGGTATGCTGGTTTACCACAGCAGTAGGACAAAGAAAGGGAGAAGCTGGTGCAGCCTGCAGACTGTTGCTCTGAGAGCTAGGAGGTTCAGGTGATTTGTGACAGATCCTGTTCCTTCAGAAATGGAGGAAGGAAGCAACTACCTCTGGATAAACTCACAATGGTGTTCTAGCACCTCTCAGGGTATGGAAATGCAAACGTAGCATTATAAGAGACCCTGTGAAATGTCAAGAAGGATTGATCAGCAAAGACTGAAATGAATGCTAACGCTCACATTGGGACGTTGGGACGGATGTAGTGACACAGGCATTTTCATATAGTGCTAAAGGAGTGTCAGTTGCTAGTCTTTTGGGAGGGCACTTAAGCAGCTTTATGAAAACTTTAAATGTCCATTCCTTTAGACCCAGAAGTTCCACTTCTAGGATTTTCTTGAACAATTAAATAAAGATGTGTATATAAGGATGCTTTCCCCCAGAATTTTTATGGTAGGAAGCTACCTAAGTAGAGAATATTTAAGTAAATTATAATGCATTCATATAAAGGCATACTGTATAACCATTACAAATGATACCCGAAAAGGCATACAGAAACCTGTTAGAAGAGGTCTCCTATGGATGGCAAAATTTTAGGATTTTTTTTAATAAAAGAAAAGGAAATTCAGGAAGAACTCCTTACCCTTTATTAATTGCAAAAATAAAGCTGCTTTCCTTCAATATTAGGGCCCCACCTATAAGGCACCTATGACCAGGGATACAGAAATATATTTCTTGCACATTTTCCATTCAAAAGAGAAACACTGAGTAACTCTCAACCCTTGAAATCAAGAGGCAATTAGAGAGGTCTGCTTAGGAAAACTTTCTAGATATTTTGTGTTTAACAGAGATGCAGAGTTCTTTGCTAGCTGTAGATGTACTAAGGTTATTCAAAGAATAAATGTTCATATAGTAAATGAATGCATGAATGAAGTGAATGCTTTGTAGAGATAGACTGAACGAGAGAAATCATCCAAACTCTCATTCCATAAATGAGGTGCTCAGAGTCAGCAACTAGAGACTTATATGCTTAGAGTCAGGTGCACACAACTAGTAATTGGTAGAGCTAGGACTAGAACCCAGGGCTCCTGATCAGGGCAGTCTACACTGCAAAGGTCCATTGTGACTTCACAAAATCAAGAGCGATCTGTGATTTCTCAGGTTCCTTCCATCTCCAGGAAGAAATGGTCCCCTAGTTGTGTAAGGGCTACTTAGATACAATCACTATTATCAGGGCATAGTTTGAGGCTGTGATTTAACTTGGAGCTGCTAATAACCACAATATTTTATGCATGGTTGGTGCCCAGTAAATGTTTGGCCACTGATAATGGGCATGAAGATGCACTTTCCCCTGCCCTGGGAGGGATACCTGAGGGTCCCCACCCCATGTTTATAGCTGAGGAAGCACAGTTTTCTCTCTCCTTCTGAGGGACCTGCCCCCTGTGAAGTTATGGAGCATATGGTTTTAGGCTCGTTTGGTGTTCTCTTCTAGTATTCCTCTTCTCCATCTCCCTATCTCCCTCTCTTCTCACATTTGCTAAAAACCTCTCAGGCACCTATCCCATGTCCATCTTGAAGGGCCATAAATGGCATTAAATAAATCTATGCTTTCTTAACCAAATCGAATAGTGTTTCATTTTGGATAATTTCAAATATACACAAAAGTAGCAATAATGCCCATGCCTCCATTACTTAGCCTTAACAATTATCAAAATTTTACTAATCTTATTTCAGCTATTCTCCCTCTCAACGTTTTTGGTTGTTGTTTTTTTGTTTTTTTGTTTTTTTGGAGTATTTTAAAGCACATCCCAGATATATTATTTCATTCACAAATACTTTAGAATGAATCTCTGAGGAATGAATTTTTACAAACACAATCACTATGGCATTAGTTTACAAAAAATTACCAATAATCCCTTAATATCATCTGTCATTTAATTCATGTTCAAGTTTCCCCAACTCCATATATATATATATATATATATATATACTTTATATAAAGTTTATTTACTTGAGAAAGAGAGAGAGAGCGGAGGAGGGACAGAGAGAGAGAGAGAGAGAGAGCGCAAGAGAATCCCAAGCAGGCTCCATGCTCAGGGCAGAGCTTGACATGGGGCTCGATTTCACAAACCATGAGATCATGACCTGAGCCGAAATCAAGAGTTGGCAGCTTAACTGACTGAGCCACCCAGGTGCCCCCCAAAATATATTTCTATGATTGCTTTGATTGACTCAGAATCAAAACAAGGACTACATGTTTGATTTGGTTGGTATATTTCTGTTCTTTAAAAAAAAATCTCTATCTATCATCTATCTATCCTTGTTGATGTAAAATTGACATAGCACAAAATTAATTATTTTAAAGAGAACAACTTAGTGCCATTTAGTGCAGTCATAGTGTTGTGCAGCCACCTCCTCTGTCTAGTTTCAAAACATTTTCATCACTCTGAAAGGAAACCCACTCTGAAAGAGCCCCATTAGGCAGTAGCTCTCTTTTCCTGCCTTCCACCAGCACCTGGCAACCATCAATCTGTATCCTGTCTATAGAGACTTACCTGTTCTGGTTACTTCATACAATGGAATCATACAATATGTGACCATACCATAATATTTTTAAGGTCCATCCACATTGTAGCATGTATCAGTACTTCATTCCTTTTTATGGAATAAATAATTCCATTGTATGTATTTACCACAATTTGTTTATCCATTCATTTGTTGATGGGTATTTGGACTGTTTTTGGCCATTGTGAATAGTGCTACTATGGCCATAGTTGTGTATATATTTGTCTGAGTACCAATTTTCAGTTCTTCTGAGTATATACCCAGAAGTGGAATTGCTGGGTCATATGATAAATTTATGCTTAACTTTTTAAGGAACTGCCAAGCTGATTTCCACAGGAGCTGCACCATTTTACATTCCTACCAGCAATGTACAAGGGTTCCAATTTTTCCACATCTTGCCAGCACTTATTATTTTTAACATTTTTTTCAGTTAAAAATGTTTATTTATTTATTTTGAGAGAGAGAGAGAGAGCACATGCACATGCAACTAAGGCAGAGAGAGAGGGAGAGAGAGAATCCCAAGCAGGCTCCACACTGTCATGTAGAACCCAATGCAGGGCTTGATCTCATGAACTCTTGAGATCATGACCTGAGTCAAAATGGAGAATCAGATGCTTAACTGACTGGGCCACCCAGATGCCCCTCTACATTTTTTATTATAGACATCCCAGTGGGTGTGAAGTGGTATCTTGTGGTGGTTTTGATTTGCATTCCCCTAATGACTAATGATATTGAACATCTTGGCCATTTGCACATCTTCTTTTGGAGAAATATTTATTCAAGTCCTTTGTCCCTTTTTAAAATGGGTTGTCTTTTTGGCATTATTGTCTTTTAAAATCTAATAATTACCCTCCCCCATCTCCCCCTTTTCACACTCTTCATTTGCTGAACAAACCAATTCATTTGTCCTGCAGAATTTCCTTTATTCAGTATTTGGCTGTTTCCACATGGTGTAATTTAACTTGTTTCTCTATTCTCTTATTTCCTGTAAACAGATACTTTAGAACTAAAGATTTGCTTAAATTCCTTCTTTCTTCCTTTCTTTCTTTCTTTCTTTCTTTCTTATTTTCTTCCTTCCTTTTGGTGGAGATACTTCATAGGTGGTAGTATATGCTTCCTGATGCATCACATTAAGAAGCTCATAATGCTTATTTTGTCCAGTTTTTAATGACCCAAAATATATATTGAAGAACTCTAAGGTTCTTCAAGATTACTTAAGGGGCCCTGCAAATGTTTAATTCAAATTTCATTAAAAAATATACAATTGATGCTCTTTCCTCTTCGCCATTGTGGTGTGTGCTGCTGACTGTTTCTCACCATGTCTTCTCACAAGACTTTCAGGATCAAGTGATTCCCGGCAAAGAAACAAAAGCAGAATCGTCCCAGTGGATTCAGATGAAAACTGGTAATAAAATCAGATACAACTCCAAGAGGTGGCATTGGAGAAGAACAAAGCTGGGTCTGTATATGAGATGGGATCGAACATGAGATGGCACATGTTTATGCTGCCTGAAAGTCATGTGTTTCTATTCCATCACCTTCCTATTGCCTGACCAGTAGATATGTTTTATCAGGAAATTGACTTTTCTCTGTTATGATGCTTCTGCACCTGTAGGTTGGTTCAGTAATAAACATGTGAGACCTTTTGACTGAAAAAAAAAATATATATATATATATATACAATTGACTACTGCTTTTCTGATTTCCTCTGATTAAAGAGGAAGTCAAGTAAGTGAGCCCCAGCCCTCCACCTGCTTCAGCAAGAGTTACTCTGCCTTTTATATTTTGGGGTCCTAGATAAGATTTCATTAGAAAAAGTATTACACTAATTAAAATAAAATAAAATAAAATAAACCCCTTCTAAATTTTAGGTGATCGTGTGACCCTTTCCAGAGGTATTTATATCAGAACCGGGGACTCTGAAAGTCAGAAAGACCTTATGACTCAATGAAAAAAGTTCTTAATGCATGCAGTGGGCACATGTGGTGGGAGACAGCATGGAGTCTTCCTGGTACCCCTTGAATCATACAACT
The DNA here is from genome assembly GCF_023721935.1 of Panthera uncia. NCBI lineage: Eukaryota > Metazoa > Chordata > Mammalia > Carnivora > Felidae > Panthera > Panthera uncia. Next base: position 65,551,089 of record NW_026057578.1, read on the forward strand.
CAGGAACTGTTATGATCCCCTCCAAATCTATGGCTGCCTCCCATTCATATAATATGTCCTTGTCTCATTTAGGCAAAAGTGGACTTTGAATAACAGCAACTCATACTTTAAAGCAGAGCTAAAGGTTTATCAGAGGACTTCAGTCCAAAATGGAAGGTATATGAGGTAGGAATCGCTGTGAACCTGCCAACTGTTTCCGGTGTAGTATGCAGACACCCTTCAGGTGTCTTTTGCTGGAAAAAATCTCTAATTCTGGTCACAAGAAAAGATCCTCTATCTTTCTGACACAGAATATACACACTCTCTGTGATATCTGAAATCAATACCTGATTGTCCACTAGACTCTTTTTCTGGTATTCCATTAAAATTGAGCTTCTCTCTATAACTGAATGTTGAACACATCAAAGTGATGGATGGTGCATCAACCCCTTATCCTCAGGATTTTGGAGGCAAAGTCTTCAATCTTATTGCGGCTAAAATAAGATTTATGAACCTTTGCTTCAATTCTAGTTTAATCCCCAAGTGTCCGCTTTTTAATTGTCAAAGAGTTGTAAGGTCTGCCCTTCATGGAACTAGGAACAGTAGGACAATACACAGCTGGATCTCATTGCAGGTGGATGAAGGGAGCACTGAACCCTCATGTTTCCTCTGAGATGAGAAGACTCAAGTTCTTATTATTCTGCTCCTCTGATCTGCAGTATTGTTTCTGAAATAGAATATTTTGCCAGTAGAATGAAGGCTTTCGCTGCAGTCTGTTGTGTTATCATTACCGTGAATATCATCCTCTTCCTCCTCCTCATGCCTATATTCCAATATACTGTTGGAAGAGAGGGACAGTTATTGCCTTTCTTGACCTTCTGAAGCTCAGAAAAAAAGGGCTTACAGAAGCAAAAGAAGAAAAAGCAGCCAACCTAAGGCTCAGATCAGCTGTTGGCCCCACAAACTCCAAATTTACTGCAGAAACTCAATCACCTTTCTGATTGTCCAGATAGAATTCTCATGAATTTTCTATGGGGAAATTTTGGTTAAACGTACCAGTTTTTATCCAAACTGATAGAGATATATACAATAAAAGTGAATTTGTAGAGGCACCTGGGTGAGTCAGTCAGTTAAGCACTTGACTCGTGATTTTGGCTCAGGTCATGATCTTGTAGTTTGTGAGACTGGAGCCTGCTTGGGATTCTCTCTCTCCCTCTGCCCACCCACCCCCAACTCACATTCGCTCATGTGGTTTCTCTCTCCTTCCCTCTCTGTCAAAATAAATAAATAAACATTTTTTAAAGTGAATTTTTAGACACATGTCAAGGTTTATCAGTTCCCAAGTCCTTTCCCGAAGTCTGTCCCCAATTTATAGGTTTCAGAGTGATAATTACAAGCCAAAGGCTGAGATACGGTTAGAAGGAGGCTTGGCTTCAGGCATGAACAGAAAATGAAGCCACATAACAGGCCTTCTAGGGGGTCTCCTCTCTGTTCATGAGGCTGTATTCCTTGTGATATAGAAATCATACTTTGTACAAGTTTAGATATAAGATGTTCATCAGATGAACAACTGGAGAGAAAATAAATGCTCATTAGTGGGAAGACAAGGAAGTATAACTGGATTTTGAAACGTTAAAGAGGATGCTGCATAAAATTGATTGATGTGGGAAGATGTTCAGGATAAATTAGTTGAAAAACAAGGTGGGGGAAATTTTACATATTTATAATTTTCTTTTTAGTTTTGGATATTTTTAGTCTTGAACGAACTATGCATGCTTTATTTGGAAAGAGAAAGGAGGTTCTATTCTAAGCCTTTTAGTATATTTGCATGGGTTGGCTTATCAGGCTAGCTCACTATGGAAGGCACAGACATCTTGAACCAATGGAAATGAGTCAGGGAGTGACAACATTTCAACTTGGAAAGAAGAGGGAAAGGACAAGCCTTGATCACATTGGAGCAGCAACAGGACTGCCTGAGACAATGGGGGAGGTGGAAGATGGGCAAATTAATGGAGTAAATTAAGGCAAGGCTTGATTTGATGTTTTGAGCCCTTCATAGTTTGGTTTAAGTACCTCCAACGTGAGGGTGAGTGGAGTAATGGCAAGGCCTGGGCCACAGCTGACATAAAGTGGAGTGATCTTGTCTCTACATACTTGGTTCCGGATAGAGAGGCCTGATGGTTCCCTCCTGCATATCTTTAAGTCCAGGAGTGAGGTTTCAAACATCAGCTACACACACACACACACACACACACACACACACACACACACGGTGAGTTAAATAGAGAGTGATGATGGGGAAACCACGCATGTGAATCTTCTTTTCAAGCGGCAGTTCACCGCTCTAAATGTACTGCCCCAGGTAGAAATTCAAGTTAGGATTCAGAGCTCAACATCAAAGATAGGGTGCTTTGTTTCAGCAGGTTAAAAAGCAACTCATGGTATCACTGCAAATATATCTCAAAAGTGTTGGCAACTTCAAAGGGATTCATTAAGAGAGCTCCCCCAATAAAGTCCCTGGAAGTTTACTAAACTGCACAAAGGTACTCTTATTAAAAGCTAAAAGCAGGCCTAGGAGGCATTTTAATAAAGACCTCCAGTTAGCTACCTGGAACAGGAGAGCTGTGTTGAAGGCCTGGAATAGAGAGCAATTTGTCATGATGCGTCTCTTAGGGCAAAATTCCTAATCTCTGCCCTCAGTTTTTTCTTCCTTAAAACCCAGACTTATGGGGGACATTGAGAGGATTAAACAATGTTTGTGAACGAACTCATTAATGTTAATTCCTTTATAGGTAAAACAAAGTGCTCAACATTACCATCTGGACCAATATCTGTGACGCCTGCTTTGGAAAGATTCTAGGTTCTTCCCAAGTGAACCATGCCTGAAAGACAAGCAACAGACGAGGAAGGTTAAACTCAACCCACTCCTTGAAGTTCAGAAAGAACAAAATGGTGGGATGTTGAAGGATCAGGAGGCTGTTGGAAGGTCAGAATTTGAATAAGAATGGAAAAAAGTATTCTCTCATCCCCCTAATGTTCAAATGATCTCACTTGGTCTTAGAAGTGAAACCTATAGGGTCTGGTAAAATTTTGAAGCTTTCTGAAAGGTTGTTCAAAAAGATAAGAAAACAGAGAAGAGCCATTGTTGGACAGACAAAGTGACATATGCACACTGCCATATTGAATCCTGGACAAAAAGATCTGCCATGATTACAATCGAGCTTTCAGTCCAGAGGCTAGTTCAGCCAAACATTTTGTTCATGCTTTTGAAAACTCAGTGGCAAGTACATAAAAATGTCTGCAACCCAGATGAGGTTGTTAAATTCTTTCTTAAGAACAAGACAGAAAGGAGAAGTGATTTACTAGAGTATGTTGCTGAGTTTGTTTTTTATTTTTATTTTTGCTCTTCTAATCCCCAAGCCCACAGCAGCCCGTCTAGTTGAATCTTGATTTGTTTTTGTCTCATATGAATGTGAACATCCATCCTCCCAGCAGAAATGGTAAATAGCTGTACACATCTATGTCACGAAGTGCTCATAAATAACAATCATTTATGGGGCTGGTGGGAGGGCAACCTTTGGGCTTAGAGAACTGCCTGCAGCAACATTGTTCTATGAAGTTTCCTGTAACTAAAGGAGCAAAAGCATTGATTCTTGTTGTTACTGTTTAAAATTATTGTTTTAAAGTAATATGTGCACACAGTAAAAAAAAGAAATTGATATGTCATAGAGTGGTGGTATTAAATGAAAAGGCTCTATGCCTGCCCCCCCCCCCCCACCCCGTGGTAACCACTTAAAAATGATCAGTTTCAGGCTACACAAATAATACACGAATACTTTCTTGCAAAAATTTCAAACTGTACAGACAAACCTAGGGTCCTTGACGGTCACTCCAATTACATTCCCCCTCCTCAGAGATAACCACCATTGTTAACAGTAGTGAGTTTCCTCCCAGATCTTAATAATCTTCACAGGTATGCTTGTTTTGGTTCTTATTTTACACAAATGGTATACTGGATTTATAATCCAACAACTTGATTTTTGAAAAAATGTTTATTTATTTACAGAGAAAGAGAGAGAATGCACATGTGCGGGTGGGCAAAGGGCAGAGACAGAGAGAATCCCAAGCAAGCCCTGCACTGTGAGCACAGAGTCTGACGGAGGGCTAGATCCCACGAACTGTGAGATCATGACCTGAGTCGAAATCAAGACTGAGGAGGTCATGACCTGAGCTGAAATCAAGAGTTGGACACTTAACAGACTGAGCCACCCAGGCACCTACTTTTTTTTTATTTAATAATACATCTCATAGGGGCACCTGCATGGCTCAGTTGGTTAAGCATCTGACTTCGGCTCAGGTCATGACCTCGCGGTCCGTGAGTCTAAGCCCCACATCCGGCTCTGTGTTGTCAGCATTGCGCCTGCTTTGGATCCTCTGTCTCCCTCTCTCCGCCCCTCCCCCACTGGCTCTCTCTCTGTCTCTCTCTTTCTCTGTCTCTCTCTCTCTCTCAAAATAAATAAATAAAACTTTATAAAAAATAATATATCTTGGATATGTTTCCATGTCAGTGCATACTATATCTATTTCATCTCTTTAAGCTGTTGTGTAATATGACTAGGCCATAATTTACTTATTTAGTTATTTCCCATTTTTCACTATTGACAACACAGAGCTGCACTGACCATCATTGTCCCCACTTCCTGGACACATGTGGAAGTGTTTCTCTAGAATAGATAGGAAATATCCATTTTTAACCATTTCTATTTTTAGTTCTTCTGTTATTTGTCATGATCATTCAAAATAAGATGGTAATCATTTATTTCTTGATTTACCAAATTTAAATCTTATTGACTCCTTACTATGAGAGATGTAAATTTAGCTCACTTAAATGACCTTCCACCTCCCTTCCACTGCCAAGTTTTGTTAGTTACTTTTTTATTATTGCCTTTTCTATTGATTATTTTTATAACTTTATAGAATACACCTAAATATCTAGTTTTCATAACATCAACTTTAGACAATACCCTTTGATTCTATACCATGAACAATGAGGATATTAGCACCTCTGTTTCATCCCCCTCTCCTCTCTTCCCAACCTGTCAGTTACAGTATTACTTTTACCTTGTTCAGGTTCATAACCTTTACATTCTATTCTGTAACTGTATAATCCTCTATGGTTTCTCTGTGGACTGATTCTAAAAATTGGAAACCTTTGACAATGTTTTCATATCATGCCTCTTTAAATAATATTCTCCTTATACCCAAGCACTGTTGTCGAACCCTTAGAGAAGAAGTAATGCTGTTCAAAGAAACCTGTTCAAGCATCAAGGTCAAAGGGATTGCATTTTCTTACACTTTGTCACATGCTGGAAATCATGCTGCATTTTATTATTTTTTTTATTTTTTATTTATTTTATTTTTTTTTATTATATGAAATTTATTGTCAAATTGGTTTCCATACAACACCCAGTGCTCATCCCAAAAGGTGCCCTCCTCAATACCCATCACCCACCCTCCCCTCCCTCCCACCCTCCATCAACCCTCAGTTTGTTCTCAGTTTTTAACAGTCTCTTATGCTTTGGCTCTCTCCCACTCTAACCTCTTTTTTTTTTTTTTTCCTTCCCCTCCCCCATGGGTTTCTGTTAAGTTTCTCAGGATCCACATAAGAGTGAAACCATATGGTATCTGTCTTTCTCTGTATGGCTTATTTCACTTAGCATCACACTCTCCAGTTCCATCCACGTTGCTACAAAAGGCCATATTTCATTTTTTCTCATTGCCACGTAGTATTCCATTGTGTATATAAACCACAATTTCTTTATCCATTCATCAGTTGATGGACATTTAGGCTCTTTCCATAATTTGGCTATTATTGAGAGTAATCATGCTGCATTTTAGTTTGCTTTATAAATGGAGCTTAACTTTCTGACAAAATCCTTCCACCTCTGACATTTCTAATTTTTCTGTCCTTCCTTCTTTTCCTCCTCTCTCCCCTTCCCCTCATTATTTCTTATCCAATTCTGCTTTCATCCTCCACATGAGTTTGGGCTTACAGTTTCCTTTGCTCTATTTTACCTGTAGACAAGTTCTTACCCACTTTCTCTTTTCCAGAAAGTCATCAAATTCTCTGGTCCATGAACAACTCCTCCTGCCTATTCTCTTTTGTGAATCCTTACGCTTATTTTAGTAGTTTGGGAGAAGGGGAAGGCATTTTCTTTTTTTCTTTTCTTTCATTTTTTAAAAAAATTTTAAATGTTTATTTTTGAGAAAAAGAGAAAGCATGAGCGGGGGAGGGGCAGAGATAGAGAGAGACACACAGAATCTGAAGCAGGCTTCAGGCTCCGAGCTGTCAGCACCGGGCCCTACACGGGACTCCAGCGCACGAACCATGAAGTCATGACCTGGGCTGAAGTCGGATACTTAACTGACTGAACCACCAAGGCACCCCCGCTTTTTTTAAAAAAAATTTTAACATTTATTTATTTTTGAGAGAGAGAGAGAGAGAGAGACAGAGAGACAGAGACAGAGGCAGAGTATGAGCAGGGGAGGGGCAGAGAGACAGGGAGACAGAATACGTTTCAGGCTCCAGGCTCTGAGCTGTCAGCACAGAGCCTGATGCGGGGCTCAAACTCACAAAATTCGAGATCATGACCTGAGCTGAATTCGGAGGCTTAACCAACTGAGCCACCCAGGTGCCCCTCTTTGAAGGCATTTCCAACATATGGGTGCCAATTTCAGCAAACAAAACAACTCTTAGTTTTCTAATTAGCCAGAGACAGGTGAGAGTAGTCTAATACCCATTCCATAAAATCAAACACTAGAACCTGTCAGAAATGGTGTTGGTCACTAATTCTGTTAGAAGGCACCTAGTCTAAAACCTTGATCTCTACACCCTTATCTGTCAGTCCTGGGTAAGAAGGGGAGAGACTGAAGAAAGACTCCAAGGTCCATTGCAGGCTTTTCAATAGCTCATCATTTTTCAGTGCTGCTTCCCCAGAGAACTGGCACTGCTAATAGCCCAGGAGAACATACTGAGTAAGAACCTGGGACCCAGGGATTCTGACGCTTCATAGCTATGTGATTTTTTTTTTTTTTTACTACTTCCTTCCTTAGGCTTCAGGTTGCTCATTTATAAAGTGGAGGTGATATTAGTGCTCACTTCATGGGGGTGTTATGCCAATTAACTGCAATAATACAGCAAAGTACTTGGTGCCAACACATAGTAAGTATCCAATAAATGTTAGCCATTTTTATAATGAACTTTGGATTTTGAATATACAATTCTCTGTGGAAAATTCCAGAGGAAGGAAGGCATGTGGTCCCCACCCTCATATAGATTCTAGTCTAAGGAATGGCCAATATTTTCACTCTATGGTGTTTCATATATGGCAAGAGTTTACTGGGTATCTGTTGGATAAATAATTGAACAACCTTTGGTCCCGAAAGCAGACATGGCTCCTCCTTTCAGGGAATACTCAAAGAGAAATAAGACACATATTATATAAACAAATACTGAGTACATTTAATCCCAGTCCACTCATATGATAATTCATTCAACCATTGTTTGTTACTCATTGACTCTATGAAGAAATTATGTTAGATCATTTAACAAGATATAGTTCCTGCCTTCAAAGGATTTAGTCTAGTATATAAGACTTAGAAACAGCTAAATACATTAGGGTGAATGTGTTACAGACCAATCAGAGCAAGGGAATTTTCTAAGATGCATCATTTCCATGTCCAAGTCCTCTTTCTCCTCCCTGGCCCACCTTTCATCTCTCCTGTTGTGTCCATAGCAACGTTAATTTCTGAAGTAATAAAAAAAACATGTGGACTGTGTCTGAAAAAATGGAGATAGGTGCATAGCTCCCTACCTTCCTGAATAAACCCATGGATTTAATTTCCTTGCAGGCAAATGAACTTCACAGAGAGTACACATTTTTCCCACTGACTTCCTAACCCTAGCCATTCTTTGACTTCTTGTTCTGTGACAGAAAACCCCTTTCCCCCATTAGTCATCTTATAAGTGCATAACTAAGGGGAAGTTTTACCTTGGAGGAGGGGAGGGCAGAATCTTTCACTTGCAAATTCCACTGCATATTCTGGAGGTAGAGAATGGTGTGGAGAAAAAAACCTTTGAAGCTAAACAAACGTGAGTCCAAATCTCAGCTCAACTTTTTACTAGATGCGTGACCTTAGGCAAGTTAACTTAAGCTCCCTGAGTCTCAATTTCCTCCCACATAAAATGAAAATCATAGTGCTGTGTCAGAGACTGCTAGTTCTTTCCCTAAGTCTAGCCTATCTTTTACCATAGGAATAGAATTTTTAGCTGGTCACAAGGTTGCCTAGAATAGAACAAGCCTTTCTTGGCCACATGAATAAATTCTGGTTAAAGGGATGTATGTGGAAGCAACAGCGTGCTGGTAAAGGCTTAACTGACTCTGCACACACACACACACACACACACTTTACGTATATGCACCTAAGTTTATTAAAATGTTACTGATGTCAAAGATACACAATTTACAATTAATAAAATACATAGTAATCAATAGAGTTCCATACAGCCAACTGGATCTTACAGAATGCTTTGGTTAATTGTTGCTGAACTCCTATATCTGTATGCAACCTATTACAGATCAACCATCATTTGACAAATGGAGTTCCATTCCAATTCCCTAACTCTTCTCCCAATAAATTTCTTTGCCATTCAATCTGAAATGTGATCTACTCCTAAACTATTTTTCATCCTCATATAAATTATATCATTAAACTGAAATCTCTTTTAGCTTTAGCACTACATGTGTTGGAACCTCACTCATTTGTCAGTGAGGTGAGTAACTTCTATGCTGAACTGGATGATAGTTTTCTAATACTGGAAGAATATTGCCTTAATGTTTTTTGCTATTCATAATATAGTGACCAGAGACACACCACACTTTTAAGTTTCATCTGCATTTTTAACATTTTCTCCATCACTTTCCTAAGTTTAGACAAAGAAAAAATAATAATAAATCAAACCCTGACTTGTAGCATTTGCTGATTTCCGTAGTGTAAATATTCTCATCATGGCTGAGTTCAAGCTACCAGCATGAGGTCACTGAATACAGAGTAGGGAAGACATAAGCAGTGTTGTCTCCATATGAAAGCAATAAATATAATTTCACATGTTATGGTTATTTGGAATTCTCTGAGTTGTCTATGTTTTTTTTTTTCTTTTACTATTCTTACCATTGTATTCTCCCTCTCATTTGTGAGAATTTTCTGTATGTTATTAGTCATGTGTATCATCCATCACTAGAAGTTAAGCGCCACGAATTTGTTATTCAGACAAATAACAAAATAATAAATCAAACCCTGACTTGTAGCATTTGCTGAATGTTTTATTCAGCATTGCCTCTGGTAACACCCATCATATAAAAGGTGTTCAAACAAATATTCATTAAATAAATAAATTTGTTAAGTGAATGTTGCAAATATTTCCCTGGACTATAATTTGTATTATTTATTTATGTTTATGATTTTTGCCATACAGAAGTGTTAAATTGTATGTTGTTTAATATACCCGCCTTTTCATTTATTGGGTCTGAGTTTTCTGTCCTATTTAAGAATGCCTCTCTCCACCCAAGGTTGATTATTTTCCTAAATTTTTCTGAAAGTTTTATTTTTTTGTTGTTACATTTAAATCTGGAATCCATCTGGAATATATTTTTGTATATGACATGCATTTCTTCCAGATGGCTAGCCCATTGTGACACTTCGGTAAATAAATTATCTTTCTCTACTAAACTGAAATTCAACTTTTGTGGTACAGTAAGTTCCCATGTGTGCTAGACTCTGTTTCTGATTCTCTAATCTGTTCCAGTATCAATTTGCCTACTTCTGGACCTGTATGATACTCTTTTCAAAGACAGACTTTATAGTAATGGCAATATAATAACACAGCACAACTATAGCATTTACTATATCCTATTCTAAGGAATTTAGATTTAATCTCCACAAAAACCCTATGAGGTAGGTACTATTAGTATCCTCATTTTACTGAGGATGAACTTAAGTGGAAAAGAGGTTAAGAAACATATTCTGCACCACACCACCAGTAAGTAGCAGAGCCTGGGTCATCTGAACCAAGGCAGGACAGCTCCAGAATCCATGTTCTTTTTTCTTTTAAATATTTATTTTTAAGAAAGAGGGGGAGACTGAGTGTGAGTGGGAGAGGGGCAGAGAGAGAGAGGGAGACACAGAATCTGAAGCAGACTCCAGGCTCTGAGCTGTCAGCACAGAGCCCGATGTGGGGCTCGAACTCATGAACCTTGAGATCATGACCTGAGTCGAAGCCAGACACTTAACTGACTGAGCCACCCAGGTGCCCCCAGAGCCCATGTTCTTAACCATTAGGTCAACCTACCTTTGTGTAGAGAGAGCACGTAACCTTTAACTATTCCTTTAAAGAATAATTTTCTTTGCTATTCCTGGAACGTATTCTTTCATAGACTTCTTTAAAATAATTTTATGGGGGGCGCCTGGGTGGCTCAGTCGGTTGGGCGTCCGACTTCGGCTCAGGTCATGATCTCACGGTCCGTGGGTTTGAGCCCCGCATCGGGCTCTGTGCTGACAGCTCGGAGCCTGGAGCCTGCTTCGGATTCTGTGTCTTGCTCTCTCTCTGACCCTCCCCTGTTCATGCTCTGTCTCTCTCTGTCTCAAAAATAAATAAACGTTTAAAAAAATTTTTTTAAAAATAATTTTATGGAGTTTCCAAACAAAAACAAAACCTCCCTATTGGGGTTCTAATTAGAATTGTATTAACTTTATACAACAATTCTGGAAGGCATATGTTTTATGAATTAAGTCTTCCCATTTAGGAACATGATCAATGTTTCTGTACATTCAGGTCTCATTTCATTTATTCTTTATTAAGATTTTGTAGTTTCCCTTATATAGGTCCTGTACCTTGTGAAATTTTATCCCAATACTTTATAACTTTTGTCATTGCTGTGAATGAAAATTTCCCCTGCTATTAAAATTATAGAGAAAAACCTACTGTTTTTGTTTGTGTGTGTTGTATGTGGTTGTATATATAGAGAGAATATTCAGTGACCTTATCAAATTCTCTTATTAATTCTACAGGTTTTCTTTTTTTTTATCACTTGAGTTTTCTAGGAACACAGTTATATCACTTGCAAGCTGAGATAACATTCTTTCTTCCTCCCTCCTTTCCTTCCGTCCTTCCTTCCTTCCTTCCTTCCTCCCTCCCTCCCTTCCTCCTTTTTGGTTACTTAGTGGTAAAATTAATGTAAGAAAGGCAGGATAAATGCTTGATTCTTTCTCTTTTATTTACTTGCTTTTAAGGTAATGAATTACTTTTCTGTAATTCTCTGAAAGTGATCAGTTAGGTTTCTTTTCCCAGTTTTTAAAATGCTGTGGTAAGATATATATAACATGAAATTTACCATTAGTGACATTTAGTACATACAACAATGTTGTGCACCCATTGCCTCAATCTAGTTCCAGAATATCTTCATCCCTCCAAAAGGAAACCCCCTAATCATTAAGTACTCACTCCTCTTTCCTCTCTTCCCCCAGCCCCTGGCAGCTACCAATCTGCTCTCTGTCTCTATGGATTTACGGATTCCATGTTTCATATACATGGAATCATATGAGGTGTGGCCTTCGTGTCTGGCTTCATCAATTAATTTTTTTAAATATTATGAATTCATGGATTTAAACACATTTGATAGGTTTCAATCAGTTACAATTATTATCTTTTTGAAGCTCAAAATTTCCTCTTTGGTCAGTATGAGCTTCTTCTGGTAGGCTTCTGGGTTCTTTTGACACATTCAGACTATTCTTTGCTAGTATTACATGACATTCTAAGCTTTTTTTTTGTACATTTCTTGTGGCAGACTTGGAATTGGCTATTCCTCTAAGAAACAGAGATGTCTTTTAGTGAGAAATGGTATTTTAAGACCACATTTTGGGTACTAGTTTAGCTTATTGCTATTGGGTTGGTTACTGTTTCTAGGCTTTTTTAGTGGACAAAGCTAGGTAGCACATATGTCTAAATCTATATTTATATTTTCAAAGGTAAACTATCTCATGAGTTTATATTGATATTTCTAATTCAATTCAGTCTAAAGGTTTTTACTCTATATTACAATTTTATGTCCTTTCTTTCATACTGTGAATCTTGGGTCTCAAGGAAAAAGGGGATGACAGAATTAGAATATCCCCTGATTACTCATTTATTTCATTCTATTCTACAATACTATTTACTGAGAATAATTAGAATTATTTTTATTAAAAAGTTTTTTTTAACATTTATTCATTTTTGAGAGACAGGGAGAGACAGAATGTGAGCAGGGGAGGGGCAGAGAGAGAGGGAGACACAGAATCTGAAGCAGGTTCCAGGCTCTGAGCTGTCAGCACAGAGCCTCATGTGGGGCTTGAACCCATGGACTATGAGATCATGACCTGAGTCAAAGTCGAATGCCTAACCAATTGAGCCACCCAGACGCCCCTAATTAGAATTATTTTTTTACATTATGCTCTCCCTATTCCCCCTCATCTTTTTTATAATTATAGTATATCTGTATTGCTTGAGCACATAAAGATTACCTACTAGACTCTCTTCTTTTTACCTCTCACTTAGTCTTGGTCTACAGTTAATCATATATTCTATATTTAATGTTCACCAAGAGTCCTTATGTTAATGTCTCTCTAGTCTTTTGATTGGAGTTCATTCTCCAGCAGATTCCTCAGGAAGGGCTCATGGGTCCAGTATTCTCTGAATTAGTGCTTTTTGATACTTGTTTACCTGTGCCTTTGTACTTGAAAGTCAATGTTTCTGGATATAAAATCCTTGGCTCACATTTTCTTTTTTTGAGTATCTTAATTGTTTTACTTCCTCTTCTGTTATGTGGTGCTGCTGTTGAAGTTTGATGCTAATCTAATTTTCTTAATCTTACACATCATGTTCTGGTTTTGCTTAGATGACAAAACCCTGACTAGTTCCAGCGGTGTTTCCTCAGTGTGAGGCCTTGCCCTGCAAGGGAGCCTAGTAGGTAGTTTGGGGCAGTGTGCTGGGGCCAGGGCACTTTAGCCTCTCAAAGGGCCTGTAACACTTACCTGCTATTAGGTTGGGTCAAACTCCTCACAGTTTTACCTGCTCCTTCCTAATTGTCCTTCCATCCTTTCCAGTAAATATCTGTTGGTCATTTGGGGGTCGTCTGTTTTCATATCTATCAGATGCTGTATTGCTTCCCTCTGCTTTCTCCTATGCAAGGTCTGTGATACCACGCAGATCTGTGGCTCCTGACGGTTGTCCTCACTTGCTTGTATTTTGGGACTTGTGTGGATACCTTGTCAACTAGTTTCACTATAAGTGTTATCCAGGCATGGGCTTTTGATTCTGCTATCCACTGCTCTGTTTTTAAATAGGGAATCAGAGAGATTAAAAAATGACACTGCCACCACCATCATCACTGGGGAGAAATCTTTTCTTTCTCTTACTCACCTCCACTCAATTATTAGTTGCTATTTCCAGTCCCTTTGGAGCTGGAATGTGCCCAGAGGAAGGAAAGGAAAGATGGGTAGAAAGTTCATTTTTGACAGATACTGTTATAAGCTGGCTTTACATTTCCTAGGCCTGTTTTTTGTTCTCTGTTTGTTTTTTTCCTTTTATCTCATGGCCACTTGTATAATATTTTTTTTTTCAGAGTTTTCCTGCTAGGTCCTTCTGACAGGAAATCTAGTGATGTGGGCTATGAGTTCTATGCATCCTCTCTCAGTTGGTCTCCACTTTCCCCATTACCACTGTATAAACTCCCTCTGTTGGATTCTCATAGACTTCTCACATTGTGCTCCTGGCAAGAATCAAAAAGGCCAATTCTCTCTCTCCTTGCAGGCTTATGTTTGGTCTAAGGGAAGAAGTCCTGTCCTCCATCCCAACAAACACTGCAGGGCAGATCAGTCCCCATGTTCTGCCACTGGAATAGCTAGTCTCTTGCCCAGGAGAATTCTTAGATGGGACTAAGACCCCAGACAATCGTGCTCTTGACCCCACTCCCACTCCCTCCAACAATATCAGGGAACACAAATCAAGCTTTCTGGGTTATCCAATTGAAATCTCTGGCATTAGACTTGGGTCAGAAGGTAACATTCCCTTCTCCTTTGGTGGAGGAATGACAGCTATTATTTCCAAAGAAAGCCTCCTAACAAATTCGTCTCTTTAATTTCCAACTTTTGACCCTTTTGTGGCTTCAAGGTGGGTGAGAGCTTCAAAAATTATGTAATAAATTATTACTTTTTGCCTTGAAAAATTCTGCATGTGCTTTAGTCCTTCCTTTGAGATACAGTCATGCAGAATCTGATGCATCTTGCAGCTTCAGCTGAAACTTCAACTTGAATGTAGTTTTGTTTTAATAAGAAAACATTCATTTCCTCTGTATTCTCAAATCATAGCTATAAAGTTCAATTTATTATTCACTCATAGTATTTTCTCATATGTCTTCTTTCTTATTCCCAATCTTATGATTCTTGGTTCTCTTTTCTATATTTGCCCCTTAATTAGGTTTGAGAGACATTTACCCATTTTATTGGTCCTTTTCAAATGTTAAACTTTGAGGATTTATTGACATTTCCATAACTTTTTATACTTTTCAATAATCCCAACCTTGTCTTTATTAATTATCTCCTGTTACTTTCTTTTGGTTTCCTCATTCTTTCACTACTTTCTTGAAAATAAATTCATTACACATAAATTTATTTTTGGTAGTCAGGCTACATATTTTCCTCAGAGTACAGTTTTAGCTGTGACTCACTGATTTTCTTATTATCTCTCTTTCATTATTTTTATATAATTTATAATTTCAGATTTAATTTCCTCTTTGATCAAGAAAATATCATATAAAAATTAATGGAATAAAAGAATGCAAAAATAAATAAAATTGAAATGAAAGCAATGCAGACAAGAAAAGACAACAAAAAGTGAACTTGACCTCCCCAAATTTGCAGTAATTTGCTAATTGGAAGAGATACATTTTGAATAGTAGCAATGAATAAACTCCTGTGTTGTTTGACAATCCAAATAATGAAGATGATAAAATATGAACATAGTGGAAAATTATATTACTCTGTGGTTTGGCATAAAATATTGGGTAACAAATAATTATATAAAATGCATGGAAACTTTATAATGAGGGCATTGATGACAAACTGGTCAATAGATATTATCAATGAAAAGATAATTTAAGGTTAGTTGTTGAATAAGAAACTTTCAAATGACCTGAAATCTTATAGCTTATACATGAAAAAAATTTGATAGACATTTCCCCAAAGTTATATGATAATACTAATATCACATTTAATGCTGAAGGAAAATTTCTAAACCATCATTAATAAAAAACAAATTTTCATCAACCATGCTAGAGGAAAAACTGAATTATCTTTCTATTTTCTCTATGGAAAATAATATTATAATATCATTACCATTTGACGAGGCAATCAAAGAGTATGCAGCCAAAATATTATGGAGGAGTGTCAGGGAGTTAAATAAAAATATTGCTAGGTTATTATATTATTGTTCTGTATTTTCTAATTTTTGCAGAATGTATTCACTTTTCCATTTTTTAATTTTTTATGTAATTTCTCTTTACATTCTAAATAAATATTCAGGTTTATATGTAATTTTTTATTTGTAATTTTATATTATTTTTCTTGAAGAACACTCCTTCCTCTACCCTCCTCTGCACAAATTTATAAGCTTTAGGCTTACCAAAACTTGTCTGCCCAGATCTGAACTAATCCCAGTTCCTTTCCTTCTTATTCAGACACATTCTACTTATACTAGCTTATTTCTTAAGGGGTTATGATGGTGATTTCCATGTACTGTGTGGGACGGGTTTTACAAGGAATCTGAGGCTGAAGGTAACATCAATTCCCAGACTTTCTTTCTTTCTTTCTTTCTTTCTTTCTTTCTTTCTTTTTCAACATTTATTCATTTTTTGGAGACAGAAAGACAAGAGTGTGAACGAAGGAGAGGCAGAGAGAGGGGAAGACACAGAACCCAAAGCAGGATCCAGGCTCTGAGCTGTTAGCACAGAGCCCAACACGGGGCTCAAACTCAGAAGTGGCAAGATCATGACCTGAGGTGAAGTCGGGCACTTAACCTGACCTGAGCCTAAGTTGGATGTTTAACAAACTGAGCCACCCAGGCTCCCTTCAATTCCCAGATTTTTTAGTGGGCTTCTAAAGCATTATCTGGAGAAAAAAAAATGAAATTCAACATGGTTTTTGAGCCACTTGGCAACCATTAGAACATTAAAATCAAATTGGATCTCTACCCTGCTTCTTGTATCTAATATATTCCAGATGGAGAAAAGATTTAAATATAAAAATGAATTTATAAAAACATGTGAAAATTCCTATACAACATCAATGTGGGAAAAGGTTTTCTAAGTATGATACAAATCCCAGAGGCCATAAGAGAAAAGACTGATACATTTTAATTAATAAAAATTAAAAAATTCTGCTTGCCAAGAAATAATAAAGTTAAAAGACAAACAACAAATTGAGGGGAAAAAAAAAACTATTAATAACACATATCCCATAGGGTTTATTTCCTTAACATAAAAAGATTAATAAGAAAAAGTATCAACAACCTAATAGAAAAATAGGTAAAGAATATTAATAGATGCTTTATGAAAAACGAAATATAGGGCCACTTGGGTGGCTCAGTTGGGGAAGCGTCCAACTTCAGCTCAGGTCATGATCTCACGGTTCAAGCCACACAGCAGGCTCTCTGCTGTCAGCGCAGAGCCCACTTAAGATCTTCTGTTCTGCTCTCTCTCTGCCCTCCCTTGCTCATGCTCTCTCTCTCAAAAATAAAATAAAACTTAAAAAAAAGGAAATACAGACGACTCGTGAACATATGAAAAGTTGTTCAATCACCCCATAATAAGAGAAATGCAAATTCAAACTGACAGATTGGCTAAGATCCAAAAGTTTGTAACACATTGTGTAGGTGAAGATACTAGAAAGCAGGGAATTGTTGGTGCAAGTGTAAATTGGCACAACTTCTGGAAAAGGCAGATTAAACTTGACACAGCAACTTCATTTCTAAAAATTAATCTTATAGATGTCTACATCTGTAAATTTTCACAAGCAGAAAGGCACTCACTGTAGCATTTTTTCTACTAGCATAATGTTGGAAACAACTTAAATGTTTATCAAAAGGGGACTGGTTAAATCCATAATGGAATGCTATGCAGCCACAAAAAACAGAGCAGTCCGGTGCAGATATGAAACCATCTTAAAGATGTATTATTAAAAATGCAGTGTTCAGAGTGGGGTGCTGATGTTAAAATGGATACATTTCATACTTATACTTCCATGGAATAAGGATAGTGGTTGCCTTCAGGTAGAGAACTAGGGCAAGAGTGTGTAGGTAGGGAGGGAGACTTTACTTTTCACTAGATGTCCTTTAAAAAAATTTTTTTAATGTTTATTTATTTTTGAGACAGAGAGACAGAGCATGAGTGGAGGAGGGGGAGAGATAGGGAGACACAGAATCCGAGGCAGGCTCCAGGCTCTGAGCTGTCAGCACAGAGTCCGACGCGGGGCTCAAACTCATAAGCTGTGAGATCATGACCTGAGCCAAAGTCAGATGCTCAACCGACTGAGCCACCCAGGCACCCCTTCGCTAGATGTCCTTTTTAACTTCTTGAGTATTAGTCCATGTCCCTATCTTACCTATTAAAATGCTACAATTATTTATTAAAAATTAGACATGACCTGTAACTATGCTAGCAACAATATTCGAACATTAGTAGTTCTTTCCCTAAAGGTACATTATTTGGCACATGGAGAAAAAGCAAGGTAATATAACTTAAGCAAGGCTTAAATATAGCATTATCCTCTGTAAATAAGGTTATCACTCTAACAGTGTCTGTGAGAGGTTGCCAAGGAATTTCTAAATTATCCAAAACCCCGTCAAGGCCTAATCTCAGGAGAATACAAAAATTGAAAGCTGAAGCCTGTTTAGCCATATTATAGTTACCTGTCCGAAGGAAAACTGAGCTGCTAGATAGGGGCTGGTCAACATGAGGTCTAGAAAAGGGAGACCAAGAGTAGAGTTTGACAGTCTAGTACTGACTCAGGGAGATGCTCTCTGTGATGTGTCAGTTGTGTCTTTTAGTTTTCCTATAAAATTGGTAACTGCCATTTAAATGATCTTTGAGTAGTGGCTGAGAACATGGCCTTTGGAGACAAACAGATTTGGGTTCAATTCCCAGTTCTTCTGTTTATCATCTGGATGATTTGGGGCACATGCAGTTTACGTACAGATAAAAGGGGGATAATAGTCTTTAATTGAATAATCTTTACCTGAATACTGTTGTAAATCAAAGAAAGTAACAGAAAAGCTCTAGTATAGTGGCCCGCATGTAGTTACTGCTTACTAAATAGTAACTATTATTTTTCTTTATAGATTGCTTTTATTATCTTTGCAACTTAAGATCTTAAGGGCTGATTAATAATTGAAACAAATTGGAGTCAAATGTATAGCATTTTGTCATTAGTAAGGTAAAACATGGTCTTCTAGACAGGGTCTCTTGGAAATTGAGAGAGGCTCAGACCATTTTCTTTCTCTCTTTTGTTCCTCTATTTGTTTTTGAGGCTCTTGGCATTATATAATACATAATAACAGAATAACGGATACACATATGTATTAAAAATTCTAAAACTGGTTTGCAAAAAATCATAGTGTGCTTTAAATCTGGTTTATGTTAAATGTAAAGAGATGTATTTGTGTTATTTGTATAATAATAATATCTGAAATGTTAATATATATTGCACCACAGGATGGATGAGAGTTTTACATGAATGTCCTCCTCTTTTAGTCACCATGCATCTCTGGGATTGGAGATGTCTGAAGTTGAAGCTCTTTGTGAGTGTGAGAACCAGCCAGTGACCATCCTGAATAGCAGCTCCAGTGACAGGCAGGGCCTGTTATATGGAGGAAGGCAGAACAGAAAGGCAAATTTCTCCAATGGGCTGCGAAACTCAGACCTACACATTTCTCTCTTCCACTTGCTCAGCATTTCTAACTCGCCAATGACAAAAGCCAGCATTTGTGCCTTGTGTCTTCCTCTCAGTTGGCGTGACATAGTCTTTAACACTAATCTGGGCGGGTTACCACTTGGGGGCCTGGGTAATGCCTTTGTAATGGAAGGAAAACTCAATCCACTCACATTTCCCTGTATCATGGGGAGCTGCTTCAGTCCAGTTAAAATCAAGGAATGATACAGTTAAAAGACTTCAAGAATCAGAAATTAGCTTCCAAGTGGGGTCTTCAGTTGGACACCAAAGAGAAATGGCCCATTTTCTCCCTGGTTGAGTGAGTTTTTGCTGCTAACCTGTAAATTCTACACTATTTCAAAGTTACTGGCTGAGAAATTAATGGAAATTGAGCTGGGAATTTTTTCTTTCTTGCCCTTATGCGCGATGCCTTATTTAAAATAATTCAGACTCAAAGTGAATTTCTAGCAAATGGTGCTCTGGCTGCTATTAAATTTATTGATGGCAAATCCATCATCCCCACTTTTTATGTATGATGTCGCTGATGTGGTGATTTTTTTTTTAAAGCTCCATGGTGAGACTTTCTTAAAACTCACCCCTTCCATCTGGCCCATAATGCTATAAGTGACTTCAGGTTAAGATACTATTTAGCAAATTAATTTGCCATGTTGAGATTTTATGACAAAGTTTTACAAAACCATTAAGTAAACCATGCTTATTTTTTCTACATTGGGATTTTTTGATGTGATAAGATTTTATATAAATTTGTTATTTATCTTGATGAAAACCAGATAAATAAATGCTCATATCGTGCGTAATAACTCAACTCTTTGCTTTCACAAGGCCAGAGCAAGGCTGAAAGGAAATTCATCTCAAAGCTATTAAGAAAAGCCAGATAGAAAGGGAGCATAAAAATGAAATGAACTATGGTGAAAGGGCCAGACCCTCTTCCAGACTGCTCTACATCATCCCAGTTATCCAGGTGGAACAAAGATTTAGAGCTCTAAATAGGACTCAAGAATGGAAAGAAATGATGTGGGATGGTCTGAGAAAGGGATCAATCCATCCTGTGTTCATGGGAGATACAGGGAGAAAAAGAAATCATTTGGCAAAGTCTCAACAGCCTAAGCTAGAAATAACATGTCCCACCCCAAACTGCCACGATGGCCCCCATTTGAATACACCTCAAAAGCAGCCCTTGTTTCCACTGCTTTGTTTCCTGCCCAGGCGTGCAAGGGGACAAAACAAAGGAAGTGAAGAAACCACCTGGGTGTCTCCCCCTTGAAACTCAGGGGACTGGTTGGTTCTAACTTTCCAGTTGTCACTGAAGCCTCTAGTGACTACAAAGAGTACAAAGAAATTCTGACAAGTGATTTGGACCTTGAGGGTTTCTTCTAATAACCCACCTTCAGTGACTTTTCTTTTAAAGTCTCTACAACTGCGTAGCCCAGAGTTTGATGTCACTCTGCCTTCTCTGTCATCTGTTAGGACACCTGCATGCCTTATCTTTCCATCATGTTAAAGGATCTTGTGAATTCCTAAGAAACCTAAGCTTTTTTTTTTTAAGTTTTATTTATTTATTTTTGACAGAGTGCAAGCATGAGCTGGGGTGGGGCAGAGAGAGAGGGAGACACAGAATCCGAAGCAGGCTCCAGGCTCTAAGCTGTCAACACAGAGCCCGACGTGGAACTCGAACCCACAAACTGTGAGATCATGACCTGGGCTGAAGTCGGGCGCTTAACCGACTGAGCCACCCAGGCACCCCTAAATGTCTTTTTTTAATGTTTTTATTTATATTTGAGACAGAGAGAGACAGAGCATGAGCAGGGAAGGGGCAGAGAGAGAGGGAGACATAGAATCTGAAGCAGGCTTCAGGCTCTGAGCTGTCAGCACAGAGCCTGACGTGAGGCTTGAACTCACGGACTGTGAGATCATGACCTGTGCTGAAGTCGGGTGCTCAACCGACTAAGCCACCCAGGCACCCCTGAGAAACCTAAGCTTTTATTCCCTCTCACCCAGTGGAATTTCCTCAACTGCAATATTTTTATCCTTTATCTGGGTCCAAATCTTGTCCACCCCTCAAAGAGCAGCTAAAGCTATTTCCAATTTGAGATACCTTCTGTAGCACCATTAGTCATTCCTTGTGGCTGCCATTTTCCTATGTTTGGAGAACTACCCTTATAGGGTCCACTTTCTCCTACAACACTGACGATGGTGGATACTTTCCCAGATTTCATTGCAGCTAATTAGGGTGTGGGCATGTGACTTAGTTTCTTCCAGTGAAATGCCTCCATCCCAAACTAGCTGTGAGAAGAAGCAGGGATGGTGCAGAATCCATTCTGGTGCCCAGTGGGGGTTGCTGCAGCAGTAAATAATCTGTCTTCCAGAGGCAATAGTGGCTGTGGTCCCTGCAGTTGAATTGGTTGTGTCTTCTAGGCAAGCAACACAGTCTGTGTCCAGCAGCAATGGCTGTGATGTTTTTGCCATTCCAGTTGCCCAGATAATGTACAGAATTGTTTCTGCCTGCACAACCTCTAAGCCCAGTTCTCCATCCTCCCAGAGATTCTGTAAACTACCCACTAGTTTTCTTAAACAGTTTTATTGAGATATAATTCACATACCATACAATTTTACCCATTTAAAGGGTACAATTGAATGTTTAAAAAATTTTTTTTAACGTTTATTCATTTTTGAGAGACAGAGAGAACAGAGCATGAGCTGGGAAGGGGAAGAGAGAGAGGGAGATGGAATCTGAAGCAAGCTCTGGGCTCTGAGCTGTCAGCACAGAGCCTGACGCGGGGCTTGAACTCACTGACCACGAGATCATGACCTGAGACGAAGTCGGATTCTTAACCAACTGAGCCACCCAGGAGCCCCTAAAAATTTTTTTTAATGTTTATTTATTTTTGAGAGAGAGAGAGATAGAGCATGAGTGGGGGAGGGACAGAGGGAGAGAGAGGGAGGGAGGGAGGGAGACATGGAATTTGAAGCAGGCTCCAGGCTCTGAGCTGTTAGCAGAGCCAAATGCAGGGCTTGAACTCAGGAATGAGGATATCATGACTTAGGCTGAAGTCAGATGCTCAACCAACTGAGTCACCCAGGCACCCCACAATTCAATGTTTTAAAGTAAAACATTTTAAAGTAAAAAATTCACAGAGTTGTGCCTTGATCACCACACTCTAATTTTAGAACATTTTTGTCCTTGCAAAAGAAACCCTGTGCCCATTAGCAGTTAATTTCATTCTTTCCTCTACTCCTGGATCTAGGCAACCACTAATCTATTTGATACCTCCATAAATTTGCCTATTCTGGCATTTCATATAAATGGAATTATATAATATGTAGTTTTTTGTGATCAGCTTCTTTCATGTTTTCAAGTCTCAACCATATTTAGCATGTATTGGTAATTCATTCCTTTATATTGTTGAATAATATTCCATTGTATGGATATTCTACATTTTATTTATCCATTCATCTGTTGATAGATATTTGGGCTGTTGATAGATATTTTAATGTCTCTATGAGCATTTTTTTAATTTTTATTTAAAAAAAATTTTTTTTAACGTTTATTTATTTCTGAGACAGAGAGAGACAGAGCATGAATGGGGGAGGGGCCAAGAGAGAGGGAGACACAGAATCAGAAGCAGGCTCCAGGCTCTGAGCCATCAGCCCAGAGCCCGACGTGGGACTCGAACTCACCGACCGTGAGATTGTGACCCGAGCTGAAGTCGGACACTTAACCAACTGAGCCACCCAGGCGCCCCATGTGCAAGTTTTTATATAGATGTTTTATCTTCTTTTCTCTTGAGTATATACCCAGAGGTAGGATTGCTGATATGTTAACTATGATTAACCTTTGAGGAACTGATAAACTGTTTTCTAGAGGGCTATACCAGTTTTTAATGTGTGAGGGTTCCAATTTCTCCACATGATTGTTGCCAAATAATCTTTGTCATTATCTGTCTTTTTTATTATAGCCAGTCTATAATGTGAAGTGGTATCTCATTATGGTTTTGCCCACTAGCTAGCTGTTAAATAAATTCTTTCTGCTTAAATCTGGTTTCTTGCAGCTAGATTCCTGACCGATTCATTCTTTGTTCAGCACATACTGGCCTGGCCTGTCTCTGGACTGTACTACACAGTTGAGAATTTATCCATTGCCTGCGTGCAAGATGCTTTTCTCCTCTCCAAGCTGGTAAGCTACTGGAGGTCGAAGAGCCGGTCACCTACTTCTGCGTCTCCCCTGTAGTGTCTTCTGGAGCTCAGCACGTACAAGGCTTTAAGCACATACTTGTTAATTGAAAAATTGTTGATTGGTTCATCAAAACGGTTTCTTGCTTACCACACAATTCTAGACATGCATCTTTTTTTTTTAAATTTTTTTTTAACGTTTATTTATTTTTGAGAGAGACAGAGAGACAGAGCATGAACGGGGGAGGGGCAGAGAGAGAGAGAGACACAGAATCGGAAGCAGGCTCCAGGCTCTGAGCCATCAGCCCAGAGCCCGACGCAGGGCTCGAACTCACGGACCGTGAGATCGTGACCTGAGCTGAAGTCGGACGCTTAACCGACTGAGCCACCCAGGCGCCCCCAGACATGCATCTTTTATTCTCTCATTAAAAAGATTCAATCATGGAGGCGTGTTGCAGGTGTCGGGGATATGGATTTTGGAGATTGGTCCAATTTGGGTTCTAATTCTATCTCTGCTGTGGGACCCAAGGATCAGGTAATTAGCTTCTCTGACCCATGGCTTTCCTATTTACAAAGAGAGATAATAACAGATATCTCAGGTAAGTGTTATGAGGGAGGGTTAAACTACATCCTGTATGTAAAACAATAGAACAGGGTGTGTGGAAACCACTCAATAAATATTAGTTTCCTCTGCACCCCCACACTCCACCCTGCAATTCCCACTCCCAGTAACCTGGCTTAGAGATTCACCTTAGTTATATTTACTATTTTATAAGTTTATCAGAAAGATGGATCAATCCTGCTGCTTACATGACTTAAGTAATGTTATTACAAACTGATTATTATGTTGAGGGGCCAAGGAAATGGAAATCGGGGGAGGAGGGAAAGAAATTGCCCAAACTCAATGGAAAGAACAGAGAGCTGTTGATTTTAGAGAGGTCAAATATGACATTGCCACTGAGAAGGAAGGAACAGGATGCAAGGATGCCTGGGCTCTGCTGTTTACATGTCCTGTTTCCCCAAAGGACTCTTTTTTTGGGTTATGACCACATAGGCATAGAATCTTTTTAAAGCGAAGTTAATGTTTATTTCAGATGACCTATTTCTAAGGGCATTCTGGGATCTAACTGGAAGAAGCCATGTGTACACCACAAGCTGAAGGATTAAACGTGGGAGAGGCTGGCATGAATGTTGGTGTGTTATGGGAAGATTGTTGTCTATGGCAGCTGTCTTTATCCACAGTATATTCAAAGAAAGCTTTCATCCTGGAGGGCTTTTCACCTTGTTGAGTGAAACTATTTGTAATATATTGTGAAGAGGTTGAGCTGACATCTGTATGATAAACTAATGGGAGTTGAGTCTGGTTTTTGAATGAACCTTACCTGGAGAACAATATAACTTGCTACTTATTTAGTGTTAAAATTTTCTTTATCTTTTACCATGTAGTTTAAGTTCCTTTAGTAAGAGTCAGAGTCCTGCTACAGATTCTTCAGTGAAAGCTCAGATGCCAAATAAGTCTGTAAGGGTTAACAGACTGATATTTTTAATTAATGTGTAAATTACTGGATGCATGCTTTTTGTGAGAGTGGGTTTTAGTGGTGAACTGAGGGAAGTGATCACAAGGGAACCAGATTCCTGAAAAAGACACACTATCAAAGAGAAAATGGCATATAGAATGGGGAGGCTGCAGACAAGAAAACCCAAGAAATTAACTTCTTGGTTTCCCCAACACCAGCCCTATCTGGCTTCATTGTCATCCAACAAACATTTAGTAAGCATCTACTATAGACTATGTTTCTGTGCTAAGAACTTGGATAATAAGGCTGGGCCTTTATTGTGAAATCCCTTAAGCTGTGTACAGATCTGAACCCAATCTACCTCCTATAGCTGCGGTCTTGGAACTCAAGAGACTGAATTCTAGCCTAGCTCAGCTTAGTTGCAGTCAACCTATGGACTGCAAGCATGAGAATAAAAGACTGTTATTGTAAGCCTTTGATTTGGGGTGGTTTGTTACACAGTATTGTTGCAATAGCTGACTAATACATCATGATAAGTTTGGATTGTCTTCTAAGAGCATCAGGGAGCCACTAAAGAATTTTGATTAAGGGAATGCTTGATAACCTTTGAATTTTAGAATGGTCTTTCTGGCAATAATAGGCTCATGGATGGCCATTGCTCTTTTAGCTTGGGTGCCAGAATAAGACACATGGAGCAATAGTGAAGCCACAACTAGCTGCTAGTCCAAAGATAATGATAATCATGTAGAGACTATCTAAACCAACCTGTTTTAACAACCAACTTTAAGCCTGAAGGATAGAGTAAAGATGGAAAGATTGGATTCCGGGAGACCAGCAAGGAGACTGGTGCAATCATGTAGGGTTGAACTCGGAACGTGATTGTAAAGGAAAGCGGATTATTTAGGTAGTAAAATTGATTGGTCTTGGTGATTGTTTGATTGCATGTGAGAGCTGCAGGAGAGGAAGGTTAAGGGTGACTTGATTGATCAACAGGGTGGATGAGAGTGCCCTTCACTCAAGAAAAAACATTTTTTTCAGGGTGAGATGGCAGCAGAGGCAGACAGTATGTTCATTTAAAACATACTGAATTTGTGTTTCCAAGTTATGTCCAGAAGCCAATTAGATAGTCAGATCAGGAGAACAAGAGAGTAATCTGGCTGGAGACCTGCAGTTGGTTGTCATTACCAAACAACAGTAAGAGTTTCCTAATGAATATAAGAATCTTCCGAAGGAGACATTGTGGCATGAAAGTTAAAGAGGGCCAAGAACAGAACTCCAGAGTTCTGACCTTTAAAGCATGGGTCAAAAAAGAAGAGCCTGGAATAGACACTGAATAGTTGCAGAGAGTAGGAGACAGTGGATTCATGCAAACTAAAACAGTAAAGAATTGCACAAAAGAGGGAGTGGTAACAGTGTTACAATTTACAGAAAGAGAATGTATATGACCTAGACATCCAATCACTGGTACTGGAGTGAAAAAGAATTGGGTTCAAGTCCTGGCTCGGCAATTTATAGCTGTGTGATGCCTTATTTTACCTCTCTAAGGCTTTTTTCTGCCATGTAATATGGGAATAATTTTAGTATCCATTTTATATGACTATTGGGACAACAAATGAGACTGTAGATGTATGAGTACTTACTCTGAGAAGCATTGATGCATAGTGAGCCTTCATTAAATCCTAACCATTATTATTGTTAGCCATCACTTAGCAAAAGGAAGTCATTGGTGATAAAGGAGATAGCAGTTTTAATGGCATCTGGGACAGAAGTCAGGTTGTATTGGGTAAGGAACTGAGCAGGAGCAGAGGAACCAGAGACACCAAGGTAGAAAACTCTGTTGCCTGACCATGAGGAGAGAAAAAAATATAGGATAATAACTTGAAGTAAAGTACAATAGAAGATATTTTAATTGTTTTGTTTCTTTTTTCCATTTATTTATATGTTTTTAATAAAAATTGTATATATTTAAGGTGTACAACAAGATGATTTGATATACATAAACATAGTCAAATAATTACTCTAGTCCAGCTAATTAACATGTCATCTCCTTACACAATTACCAATTTTGGCATGATAAATGCAGAAGTCTACTCTCTTAGCATATTTCCAGTGTTCAGTGCAGTATTATTAAGTATAGCAATCAGGCATATATATTAGATCTCTAGACTTTTTCATTCAATGTAACTACACCTTGTACACTTTGATCAACATTTCCCTATCCCCCAACCAAGCTCCTAGAAGCCACCACTCTTTTTACTCTCTGCTTCTATGAGTTTCACTTTTTTTTTTTTTTTTTTAGGTTCCACATGTAAGTTGGATCACACAGTATTTGTTTTTCTCCATCTGGTTTATTTAACTTAGCATAATGTTCTCCAGGTTTATCCATGTTATCACAAAAGGCAGGATTTCCTTCTTTCTAAGGGCTGAATAGTATTCCATTGTATATATATATCATATCTTCTTTATCCATTTATCTGTTGATGGACACTTGGGTTGTTTCCATGTCTTGACTATTGTGAATAATGCTTTGGTGAGCATGGGCATTGTAGATATCTCTTTGAGATCCTGATTCTATTTCCTTTGTGTATATACCCAGAAGTGGGATTGCTGGGTCATATGGTAGTTCTATGTTTAATTTTTTGAGGAATCTCCATACTGTTTTCCACAATGACTACACCAATTTATAATCAATCAACAGGGTACAAGATATCCCTTTTCTCTACATTTTCACCAACACTTGTTAGCTTTTGTCTTTTTTATTGTAGCCACTCTAACAGAGGTTAGGTGATATCTCATTGCAGTTTTAATTTACATTTGCTGGATGATTTGTGATATTGAGCACCTTTTCATATATCTGTTGACCATTTGTATGTCTTCTTTTGAGAGATGTTTATTCAGGTCCTTCCGATTTTTTAATTGAGTTATTATGATGATGACGATGATGATGATTACCTACTGTGTGGTTTGAGTTTCTTATATATTTTGGCTATTAGCCCCTTATCATCTGTATGGTTTGCAAATATTTTCTCCCATTCTGTAGGTTGTCTCTTCATTCTGTTGATTGTTTCCTTTGCTATGCAGAAGCTTTTTAGTTTAATACTGTTTGTTTCTTTTAAAAGGAAATTAACTTGGCACGTCTGTAGGCTGTGGGGAGAGTTGCAGGAAAAAAAAGAGATAATTGGTAGAGCAAGGCCTTAGAGGATGGTAGAACCCCCAAAATGAGTGGTGGAATAAGGCTTCAACTGTTGAAAAAAATAAAAGACAGCCTTTCCACTGAAAATGGAAACAAAGAAAAGTTTCAAAAAAGATGAATAAAAGGAGATGTTGAAATTTTCATTTTTCAGAATGACAAAAATCTGAAGACTGGGCAGAAGGGACAGACTCACCTCAGAAAATAAACATTAGTGTGACTTCAAGCCGTATTACAAAGCAGTAATCATCAAGACAGTATGGCACTGGAACAAAAACAGACACTCAGATCAGTGGAACAGAATGGAGAACCCAGAAATGGACCCACAAACGTATGGCCAACTAATCTTTGACAAAGCAGGAAAGAATATCCAATGGAATAAAGACAGTCTCTTCAGCAAGTAGTGCTGGGAAAACTGGACAGCAACATGTCCAGTTGAACAAATGAACCTGGACCACTTTCTTACACCATACACAAAAATAAACTCAAAATGGATGAAAGACCTTAATGTAAGACAGGAAGCCATTAAAATCCTAGAGGAGAAAGTAGGCAAAAACTTCTTTGATCTTGGCCACAGCAACTTCTTACTCAACACGTCTCCAGAGGCAAGGGAAACAAAAGCAAAAATGAACTACTGGGACCTCATCAAAATAAAAAGCTTCTGCACAGAGAAGGAAACAATCAGCAAAACTAAAAGGCAACCAATGGAATGGGAGAAGATATTTGCAAACGACATACCAGATAAAGGGTTAGTACCCAAAATCAATAAAGAACTTCTCAAACTCAACACCCAAAAAACAAATAATCTAGTGAAGAAATGGGCAAAAGACATGAATAGACACTTCTCCAAAGAAGACATCCAGATGGCCAACCGACACATGAAAAAATGCTCCACATCACTCATCGTCGGGGAAATACAAACCAAAACCACAATAAGATACCACCTTACACCTGTCAGAATGGCTAACATTAACAACTCAGGCAACAATAGATGCTGGCCAGGATGTTGAGAAAGAGGATCTCTTTTGCATTGTTGGTTGGAATGCAAGCTGGTGCAGCCACTCTGGAAAACAGTATGGAGATTCCTCAAAAAACTAAAAATAGAACTACCCTACAACCCAGCAATTGCACTACTAGGTATTTATCCAAGGGATACAGGTGTGCTTTTTTGAAGGGACATATGCACCCCAATGTTTATAGCAGCACTATCAACAATAGCCAAAGTATGGAAGGAGCCCAAATGTCCATCAATGGATGAGTGGATAAAGAAGATGTGGTATATATATATACAATGGAATATTACTCGGCAATCGAAAAGAATGAAATCTTGCCATTTGCAACTACATGGATGGAACTAGAGGGTATTATGCTAAGTGAAATTAGTCAGACAGAGAAAGACAAATATCATATGACTTCACTCATATGAGGACTTTAAGACACAGAACAGATGAACACAAGGGAAAGGAAGCAAAAATAATATAAAAGCAGGGAGGGGGACAAAACATAAGAGACTCTTAAATATGGAGAACAAACAGAGGATTACTGGAGGGGTTGTGGGAGGGAAGATGGGCTAAATGGGTAAGGGGCATTAAGGAATCTACCCTTGAAATCATTGTTGCACTATAAGCTAACTAACTTGGATGTAAATTAAATAAATAAAAACATTAAAAAAAAAGGAAAAAGAAAATAAACATTAGGAAGTGAGCTACACTTCAATGGCTAATGGTGTTGAAGATCATGGATTAGAAGCAAGTGCTTTGTTTGGATGGCTTCTGACATAGGAAATGGGGTGTAAATTTCACTTCACTGGTGAAAGGCAGGGTGTGTCCCAAATGATACCTCCCAATAATGCCTTAAGCCTTCAATGAAGTTATGAAATTCACAAAACCATTATTGTGATAGGATTTCCTGTGGAAAATAGTGAAGGGGCCAAGATGAGCATCCTGGCTGTCAGGGGCTCCTTAGAGACAAAACACAAGGTGCAAAAGGAATAGATAAGGCAAAGGCAATTAAGTGTTGCATTTGCATAAACCTTAAGGAGGGTCTCTTAACCTATACAGGTAGAGAAATGTGGGTTTAGGGATTAGGTCAAATTGCTTAGGTCTCTGATAGAGGGAAACCCAAAATCACATCTCAGTTACATAAGTTTATTAGGAAGGGTTGTGAGTGGGGTTAAACAAAGTAGCAATTTTGTTGAGATTGTTCCTATTTTATTACACACACACACACACACACACACACACACACTTGCATATTTTTTTTCCAGCTAAGTGGGAGGCAAAGTCAGTTACTTTGAGTTCTGGTGGTGGTGATACCCTTGGGGGGTTGAAGAGATTGGTAATGGTGAAATCTACAGGGCTATATGATCCTCAGAGGAGCTTGATGTTCAAGGTTCAAGAGCCCTGAAAGCAGGAAGTTGGCTTACTCCATTTGTAGTTTCACCACGTGGGGTCAGAAGAGAATATGCAAGAGCAGGGACTGTACAGATCAGACATAGAGGGATTTGAATGATGGATCACTGGTGGATCTTCTCTATGTTGTTGGAGGATAGTGAAGAAGAAAAGTCTGGATTTATAAATGTAGAAATTAGGGCAGAGTCCTTATCTCAAGTCAATCCAATCTGACCCGAGCTTTGTTTTTTCTTTATTTTCAAGTTCCTACTGCATAATTGATTTCACAACTGACAGACCCATATCAAACTTTAAATGATGAAGTCAAACAATAAATCAGTGAAAACTCATTTTCCATCCAATTTTTCAGAGCTATGTCACTTGTGTAAAGTGAGGTGCACTTTATATAAGTAAGCTTATATTTAAAGTTATTTGTGTCGTATGATAAAAAACTAATACCCACAACAACAAGGTCCTCATCTACCAGTGTAACAGAGACTAGCAAGTATTGTCATCTCCATGCTGTGGTGGGAAACCGAAGCATGGTGAGACTGAATCACTTCTTCATGGGTTCTTTGTATTCCAGAGCATCCCAGTTTCTGAATATATGGTGTAGCATGTAAGCTTCCAAACAAAAGAAGGAACAAACAAGCTATCATTTATTAATATTTATGGAGCCCTTGTGTCATGCTTAGCCCATGGTGAGTGCTATAAATTATTAAAATGAAGATGTGCAATGTATATTCCTGGACTTAAAAATTCTATAATCTGGTTAGAGAGACACAACCTCGATGTACTAGAAGTTTACAAAAAACATTAGAAGTAAATAACTTCAGACAATGACAGGAAAAATCCTGAGGCATGTGTGAGATGACCAGTGAGTGGAATAGACAGTAAATTGGAGCTCAGAGGAAAGGAGAGGTCAGAATGGACTGGTGTTGACAGAAAAGACTTCACAATGGGGGCCAGAATTTGACTGGACCTTGGGGAATGGGTAGTATTTGGTGAGTCATCTTTATCATTATCATTTTGCTTATACAAGAGCAGTTGTATAAATATTAACCCTCCCAAGTATCCATTTTAAAGGACAGTTTCGGGGGTGCCTGGGTGGCTCACTCGGTTAAGCTTCTGACTTTGGCTCAGGTCATGATCTCATGGTTTGTGAGTTCAAGCCCTGCATCGGGCTCTGTGCTGACAGCTTGAAGCCTGGATCCTGCTTCTGATTCTGTGTCTCGATCTCTCTCTGCCCCTTCCCCACTTGTGCTCTGTCTTTCTCTGTCTCTCAAAAATAAATAAATATAAAAAAATAAAAATAAAAAATAAAATAAAATAAAGGACAATATCAGAAGTCTGAAAATAATTCCCTTTGAATAAGTATCAAGAAGAGGTGGAGATGGGAGAAAATGCCCTGAAGACTAATTTTAGTAAAATCCCATTTTCCCCCTGAGAACTGACTCTGCTGGATTAGATTGCATTTCCTTAGGAATTCTCATTACCTCCTATCTCACCTGTGTCTAAAATCTGCACTTGTAGCCGCTCTGGAAAGCAGTGTGGAGGTTCCTCAGAAAATTAAAAATAGACCTACCCTATGACCCAGCAATAGCACTGCTAGGAATTTATCCAAGGGATACAGGAGTACTGATGCATAGGGGCACCTGTACCCCAATGTTTATAGCGGCACTCTCAACAATAGCCAAATTATGGAAAGAGCCTAAATGTCCATCAACTGATGAATGGATAAAGAAATTGTGGTTTATATACACAATGGAATACTACGTGGCAATGAGAAAAAATGAAATATGGCCTTTTGTAGCAACATGGATGGAACTGGAGAGTGTGATGCTAAGTGAAATAAGCCATACAAAGACAGATACCATATGGTTTCACTCTTATGTGGATCCTGAGAAACATAACAGAAACCCATGGGGGAGGGGAAGGAAAAAAAAAAAAAAAAGAGGTTAGAGTGGGAGAGAGCCAAAGCATAAGAGACTGTTAAAAACTGAGAACAAATTGAGGGTTGATGGGGGGTGGGAGGGAGGGCAGGGTGGGTGATGGGTATTGAGGAGGGCACCTTTTGGGATGAGCACTGGGTGTTGTATGGAAACCAATTTGACAGTAAATTTCATATATTAAAAAATAAAAAAAAAATAAATAAATAAAAATAAATTTGGTTACTAAAGGTAAAAAAATAAAAATAAAAAAATAAAAAATAAAATCTGCACTTGTGACATGGATGAGCCCTCTAGCTGCCCTGGTTTTTGGTGCTCTATAATGCTTTATTTCTCCATGATGTAAAAGTAAGCCAAACCTTGCTGGGTTCCCAGAATGGTCACTTCAGTTTTCTGAGGAGTTTTCCTGGGGCTGGTAAACATTGTGGCATGGATAGGATCATGGCAGGGCAGGGTGTTGCTATGCCTCATCTCTCAAGTGGAAAGCCTGTGGTCAAGGGTTCTGAGAATACACAGTTTGGAGTTCCTACTCAACTGATGACTGGATAGTCAGTTGATAGGGATAGAAAGGTCACTGAATAGTGACTGTCTCTAGAGTCCTCTGGAATTTTACAGGGGGAGCAGACTTACACTGAAACAACTCTTCAAGAATGGGTCCTTGACATCTGTGACCTGAATCCAATAGGTTCCGAATGTGTCTATTCTTCAAATACACACCCATGCCTTCTTGGTCTCTCCACACAAAAGCCTTATTCTCTCATGTCCTCCTAAAATGAGGTTAGGTAATCCATAAAAAAAGAGCTTATCTGTTCATTAAATGCAAGCATTCAGCAATCCAAAACTCTATATTTAGAAACACAGTTAACTTTCATCAAAATGAGGACCAAGAAAACACGGGAAATCCTCTTTCCACCCCTGGCACATAAAATTGCTAGACACTAAAAACATTTTTTTAAAAAAGTGTATAGCTGAGGGGCGCTGGGTGCCTCAGTCAGTTAAGTGTCTGACTTCGGCTCAGGTCATCATGATCTTGCAGTTTGTGAGTTAGAATCCCGCATTGGGCTCTCTGCTGTCCACACAGAGCCTACTTCAGATCCTCTGTTTCCCACTCTTTTGTGCCCCTCCCCTACACACTCTCTCTCTTTCTCTCTCAAAAATAAACATAAAAAAAGTGTCTGAGCTACTAAATAAGAAATAGAAATTTCCATGTGTCAAAAATTGAGAATCCACAGAGATGAATGCTACCCAGCATCTTGGGGTATGGATTTTAACAACTGGAAAGGGCAGTCAAGTCTCTAGTTCTGCACATGGGAATAGCCTATAGTTAGGCCCCCCACAGACCATGGGCCAGGCTCCTATCCTTGGGACATGGATACTAACAGAGCTAAGAGATGAAGGTCCTTGGTACACCTGGATGGCTCATTCGGTTAAGCGTCGACTTCGGCTCAGGTCATGATCTCTCGGTTCGTGGATTCGAGCCCCATGTCACGCTGTGTGCTGACAGCTCGGAGCCTGGAGCCTGCTTCTGATTCTGTGTCTTCCTCTCTCTTTGCCCCTCCCCCACTCATGCTCTGTCTCTCTGTCTCTCAAAACTAAACATTAAAAAGAAAGAAAGAAAGAAAGAAAGAAAGAAAGAAAGAAAGAAAGAAAGATTCTTATTCTGTGTTGCCTATGTAGGGCTCGAATTCTCACAATAACCTCATCACATAGCAGCCCTGTGCCAAAAATCTAAGTTAAACATTTGTGTGTGATCAGTGAATCCCATTGAATGCTCAGCAATGGCAACCTTGGAAAAGCTTGATGGGGTCTTATCCACAACCAAGGGCACAAATGCAAAAGGGACTTTAAGTATGCTCAAAAGTATTAAGAAAGTAGGGGAGGGTAGGAATAGAACTTGAAAGAATAGGACATACTTCTTTAAAATGGAAGAATTTGAAAAGAATCGTGTAGCATGGCAGACTGTATCTTCCAAAATGGCTACACACGGATGGCCACAGCAATGTTTCCCATCCCTCATGCTTTTCTCTTACATTTCCTTCATACTCTTTCCATCAAAAAGTGTAGGTCTATGTCAACTCCTTTGAGGGACACGATTGTGACTCACTTGCAATGAAAACAGTGAGGTATAAGTGCAGGCACTTGTGTGGCAAAGTTCCGTTAAGTGACCAGCTCTTGATTTCAGCTCAGGTCATGATCTTAGGGTTAATGAGATCGAGCCCTGCATCAGGTTCCATGCTGACAGTGTGGAGCCTGCTTGGGATTCTCTCTCCCTTTCTCTTCCACTCCCTCTGTCTCTCCCCCGCCCCCTCAAAAATAAACAAATGCACATTGAAAAAACTATTTCAAAATTGAGGTATAAGTGATGCTGTGTGACTTCTGAGACTATATCAGAAATGTGGGGCAGATTTTGCCTTGCTAACTGGATCACTTGTGCCAGAGTCCTGAGCTGCCATGTAAGTAGTTCAACTGCTTAGGAATTGGCAGGGGTGAGGAAGCCAAGTTAGCCCATGCAAAATGACCACATGTAGAGGTCGGGTGACTAAAGAAAGAGAGATCTCTGGCCATATGCAATGTCTTCTGTCGCTGCTGTGCGAGCTCTAACCACTGTCTGACTGCAACTGCAGAACAGGCCCTAAGCCAGAACCTCTGACGGAATCTTTTCTGAATTCCTCATGTATGAAATCACAAGCAAAATAAAAAGATTGTTTTAAGCTGCTAAGTTTTGAGATAGTTTATTATGTGGCAATAAATAACTAGAACATACAGGAACCCTGGAAGTTAAAATATGGAGAAAACTTACTGAGAAAACAAGGTTAAATAGTAATTCAGAGTAAAGAGAAACTTACAGAATTAGAATTACAGAATACATATAAAGAAATTATGCAGAATGCAGAGCACAGAGAGAAAAAAACAGAAAAACCAAAAGGAAAATTAGGAGTTGTGGAAGTTGAAATAAGAAGTTATAACATAGGTCTGGTAGGGATTGCAGAGAAAGAAAACAGAGACAGGAAGAGAGCAAATATTTAAAGAGATAATGGCTAAAAATCTTGAGAATCAAAGAAAGATATGAGTCTTCAGGCAGAAATTGTACAAATGAGTTAAGTAGAATAAATAAAAACAAATCCAAATCTAGATATAGTAGAGTGGAAATATAGGAAGTTAGGTTAAAAAAAAAAGTCAAGGTGAAAGAGATAACCTTAGAACTTCAAGATAGATGGGATGGAGCACCTGGCTGGCTCAGTCAGTTGAGCATCTGACTTCGGCTCAGGTCATGATCTCACAGTTCATGGATTCAAGCCCCACGTTGGGCTCTGTGCTGACAGCTCAGAGCCTGGAGCCTGTTTCAGATTCTGTGTGTCTCTCTCTCTGCCCCTCCCCCACTCATGCCTCTCTCTGCCTCTCAAAAATAAATAAACGTTTAAAAAAAAATAGGACAGATTATCTATTGGATTAGGCCAGGTGAAATAAAGATCACTGTAGATCTAAAATGACTGAGTAGGAACTCTGTTTCTGCTTATGAAGGAGTAACTGCTATGGGAATTGCCCTCCCTCTGTAAATAGCTAGAAAGCAAGACAAATGTACTGACCCAAATGTCCACTACTTGTGAACAGATGAACAGATTGCAGTTTATCCATATAGTAGAATGTTAGCCAGCCAAAAAAAAAAAAAAAAAAAAAAAGAAGGGAGCAAATTACTGACAAATACAGTAAAATGAATAAAGCCCAAAAGCATTATGCTAAATGAAAGGGCCAAGATACAAACAAGCATATGCTGTATGATTCCAAGTATGTGAAATTGTAGAAAATTCCATGTAATCTATGGTGACCAAGAGTAGATTGCCAGCATAGCAAGAGAGGATAGACTGTAACGGGTGGTGAAGGAACATTTTGGGTGTTGGAAATGTTTTATATCTTGATTGTGATGGTGGTTACATTGTTGTACATTTGCCAAAACTCATTTAATTATATACTTCAAACTGGTGAATTTTATTATTTGTAAATATACCTCAATAAAATATGGTTGAATACTGGAAATTTCATATGATTGGATATAATATAAAGACAGAATGACAGTAGTCTTTTTATCAGTATAGTAGATGGTAAAAGGCTGTAACATTATATTCTCGAAACACCGAGGAAAAAAATTAGTATCAACCTAAAAGTCTTTAACTAGTTAAATCAGTGGCTTTCCAACATTAGTGTGCATGAGAATCATCTGGAGGGTTTATGAAAACATAACCCCCAGAGTTTCTGATTCAGGAGGTTTTAGGTGGGCTGAGAACACACTTTCTAATAAGGTCCTACATATTTCCGATTCTATTGTTGTAGGGACTATACTTGAGAACCACCAAGCTGAACCATTGCATGAGAGCAGTGAAAACAGGGAAATTTTAGTTTTACAACAGCTAAGAGAGTTCAGTATCTACAAATCTTCTCTGAAAGAACTAGTAAGCTATTCTTCAATACAAAGGAGACCAAATGCAAAAGGGGTAAACAGGAGGCAAGAAGCACTTTCTTAAATATTACAAATACATCTCCCCCACCAAATTGCCAGAACACTGTTCTCTGGAGGAATCTCTTTTATTCCATCCTGTGAAAGGTTTCCTCGTAGTTGCCAAGAATATGTTGAATGACTTCTCATTGCAATAGAAAAGGAGGTGGGAAAGGAAGTTCTGTTATGCTATCCTTAACAGATTTAGTTATTTTCCTGCTACAAATCTAAGAAGCAGTTTATTGTTGGTAGGAGAGACCAATCAGGGTATACACTACAGGTCCAGTTGGTTCACATAATGGCAAAATAGGTATGAGATGATGGAAGTGATCACCCCTGGGTGCAGGCAATAGGGGCTGCATTTTCTTTGGAGGTTCTAAAAACAATTGTAAAGTCAAGTTAAAGTAGATATGCTTTTGATTATCACCATGTTCCAGCAATTCTAAATAATGTCAGTGATAACATACTCATCCCCAATAAAATCTTTGATTGTCTAACTTCTAAACAGTTGTTGACATTCTCTCACATTTTAATAATAGAGGTAAACTTAAAATTAGCACATTTTTATTCCTTATACTTTAATAAATACTGCATTCTTCCTGAAAGTTAATATGGTAAATTCCCAGTTACACAGTCAGCTTCCAAAATATTAAGTCTTAGCCACATGCTTTTGTTTCAAGAGTAAGTCAGTAATGGGACAGAATAATTTGAGTTTGCTTTCTGTCTCTACCCCTAGAGGTATCATGTATTTCCAAATTTAAATAGAAGATTAGAAATAAACCCTCATACCATAGTGCTTGTAAAAACAAGGACACACATCTTGAGTTACTAAAATTCCATCTTTCTATGTGACCGCTTAGACTTTTTACTTGTGTTTGAAATTTAAAATGGTAAGACAGAATGTAAAATTTGAGATGTAATATTTTTGTTTAGTGAGGGCAAATTTAGTTCATTCAAAATAGTTTTTTTGCATATTAATATCTCTAAAATGAAAATTTCTTTTTAGTTGTTTTTTCTCATTTGTTCTTAAGCTGTTATTATTCATTATTATAACATACTAAT
Source organism: Panthera uncia (assembly GCF_023721935.1). Classification (NCBI taxonomy): domain Eukaryota; kingdom Metazoa; phylum Chordata; class Mammalia; order Carnivora; family Felidae; genus Panthera; species Panthera uncia. The sequence continues at coordinate 65,588,933 of NW_026057578.1, forward strand.
ATGTAAATATAAGGGTTTTTAATCTTTGACTCCAAAAATGCATTATCATTAAAAAGTATTAATCTATTATTGATTTCCTTATGTGAATCATACTATTTATATTTATGTATTTTTTACTGTCATATATGTCAGTAAACATACAAACATTTAAATAAAAGAAAACTTTTATTGTCTGTTTTCTTTTCTGGCCATCATGATTACTTATTTAATTTTATGGTTATTATTGAAATAATTTTGTCTTATAGAGGAAGGAATATTAAGAATGATATGTCCTGTTGCTGGCTGGTACTGGGTGCTTGTGAATTGTGAAATGATCCCGTGGAGTAAAAAAAAAAATACATAAATATAAATAGTATGATGCATAAAAGGAAATCAGTAATAGACTAATACTTTTTAATGATAAATCATTAAATGACTAATGCCAGTCCTGGACTTAATTAAGAAGTTGATGAAGTTTAACTTCTGTATCTGGCTTCCGGTCCTTTAAGCCTCTAGTGTGTGCCCACCTTCTTTTCACAAGGCCAAGGCACCTAGGATCATCCTGTTCTCCCTGAAGGCTCCTCTAATAAAAATATTTTTTATGCTAAGGTCTAAAAAACTAAAAACAGCCAAATGTAATCTCATCCAATGTATTTACTTTTTTAAACATAAGCTTTTTATTTTGTGATGATTGTAGAGTCACATGTAGTTGTAAGAAATAAAACAGAAATCTTGTGCACTCTCTGCCCAGTTTCCCCCAATGATAATATCTTGAAAAACTAGCGCACAGTATCATAACCAGGTCATTGATATCGATATTCAAGATTATGTTGCCCTTTAATAGCACTATCCACTTTCCTTGCACCCCCACTACTTCCTTAATTCCTGGCAGCCACAAATATGCTCACCATTTCTATGATTTTGTCATTTCAGAAATGTTATATAAATAAAATCATACAGTATGTAACCTTTAAGAATTGGCTTTTCTCACTCAGCCTACTTCTCTGGAGATTTATCCAAGTTGTTGTGTATATCTATAGCTCATTCCTTTATTACCTAGTAGTATCTCATGGTATGAATGTACTACAGTTTTTAAAACCATTTACGCATTGAAGGACACTTGTGTTCTTCTAGTTTTTGATTATTGTAAATAAAGCTGCAATAAACATTCATGTACAGGTTTCTGGGTGAATATAAATTTTCATTTCTCTGGGATAAATGCTCAAGAGTTTCATTCCTTCGTTATATGGTAGTTGCATACCATTGTTGTTGTTGATTAGAAGAAATTGCCAAATTATTTTCCAGAGTGACTTTCCCATTGTGTATTTTCACCAGCAGTGTGTGAGGGATCTAGTTCATCTTCATCAACATATGGTGTTGTCATTATTTTTTGTTTTAGTCATTCTGATTGTTGTATAATGATATCTGCTTGTGGTTTTAATTTGCATTTCCCTACTGGCTAATAAAATAGAACATCTTTGCAGGTATTGTGTGCCATCTGTATATCCTTTTTAGTAAAATGTCTATGTCTTTTTCCCATTTTCTCATTGGATTGTTTGGTTTTTACTATTGCATTTTGAGAGCTCTTTATATTTTCTAGATACTAGTCCTTTGTCAGATATATGTTTTGAAATAATTTCTCCCAGACTATAGTTTGTTTGCCTTTGTATCCACTTAATAGGGTCTTTCACAGACCAAAAAATTATAACTTTTGCTAAGTCTCACCTATCAATTTTTCCTTTTATGGATTGTGCTTTGGAGGGCCCTAGGCTCGGGCCAAGGTATTTTTTCTCTTGTATTTGGCAAAACAGCTATTGCCTCAAAGTTTTTCATCTTTCTGGTTCTTGGCTAGAGAAAGTAAGCTTTTATTGGGACTTTTATGTCTATGTTTGTTGGCATTTCCAAGTTGCCATCTTCTTTCAACACCCAGTCTGGGTATATGAGGCAAAAACAAATTTAAAGTAACCCACCACTATGTCATTCCTTGGGTCCTGAGGTCTCTAGTCTTTAAATATAACATCTAGAGTTTTTCGTTGTATTTAGTAGGAAGACTAGAGAGAGGTATATCTCCTGTATTTTCCTCAAAGCAGAAATCCTGTATTTACTTTCTATTAGGGATTTAGGGATAAAGTCTGATGAAAGAAAGTGGGGCATCAGATTTCTATTTTGATTAATTTTTTTGATAGTAAGGCCAGTCCTTTTATTTTTTTAATATTTATTTATTTTTGAGAGAAAGAGTGAGACAGAGTGTGAGCAGGGGAGGGGCAGAGAGACAGGGAGACACAGAATCTGAAACAGGTTCCAGGCTCTGAGCTGTCAGCACAGAGCCCAAGGTGGGGCTTGAACTCACCAACCATGAAATCATGACCTGAGCAGAAGTCTGACACTCACCTGACTGGGCCACCCAGGTGCCCCAAGGCCAGTCCTTTTAAACCATGAGAAGACAGTCCCTTTAAAATCAAAGACAGATTCACTGACATGGATATGCATATAGAGGATTCACAGTCTGATTTAGCACATTAAGTCAAGCCACAAATAAACAGGCAAATGCATATATTATTACAGGTCAAGGATGATTGCCTTTTAGAACAGGTCAAACCAAGTTAAATGTGCACAAAGGAAGTAGCTATAGGAGTGTCATGAGTAGTCTCTTTCTTTGAATCAATCTGGGAAGAATGCCTGAAGGAAATGATGTTTCAGGAGTTGCTGTACAATATGGGGAAAGGGCTTGTCAATTGAATGGCAAAAAACCCACAAGGTTTAATATTTTGCAGTGCATTTTTTTCATCTCTAGAAGTTTAGTGTGTTTTTATATTTTCCATTACTCTCTCCATTATGTTCATGTTTTTTCTCTACTTCCTTAAATGAACACAGCTTATTTATAACAGCTGTCCTCTGTGGGAGAGGGAGTGGGAAATCGATTATGGAGTGGCTTTGGGGTAAGTTGAGGGAAGTGACTGAGATGCAAAAGATGACAGAAATCAGAGTCATAATTTTTGAGATAGAAAAAAGTAAGAGATTCTAGACCCATCTCCTCATTGCAAATGCTAAGTGTCAAGGTGGTGTGTATGCATAGAGGGTCGCTGTGCTTATTGCATACGTGTGTGTGTATACATATACATATATATACACACACACATTATATGTATATACATATATTCATATACATATGTGTATATATATGTGTGTGTGTAAAATATATATATATATATATATGTATATATATATATATATATTTGTAGAATCATTTAAGAATATCATATAGAGGGGCGCCTGGGTGGCTCAGTCGGTTAGGCATCCGGCTTCGGCTCAGGTCATGATCTCAGGGTCCGTGAGTTCAAGCCCCGCGTCGGGCTCTGCTGACAGCTCAGAGCCTGGAGCCTGTTTCAGATTCTGTCTCCCTCTCTCTCTGACCCTCCCCCATTCATGCTCTGTCTCTCCCTGTCTCAAAAATAAACAAACGTTAAAAAAAAAAGAATATCATATAGACATAATACCCTTTACCCTAAATATTTTAATTTGTGTTTTCTAAGAAAAATGATATTGATATTCTCTTGCATAATTACCATGCAGTCATCAGATGCAGGAATTTAATACTGATATAATGTTATTATCTAATATTCAGTACGTATTTAAAATTTACCAGTTTCCCCAATAATGTCCTTTATAGTCATTTTCCTTTCCCTCTGATCTCGTATTCTGTCCAGGATCATATTACATTGACTTGTCATATCTTTCTAGTCTTCTTTAAAATAGAGCATAGAGCATCCCTCAGCTGGTTTTGTTTATTTCATCATAGTTGCATTCAAGTTAGACATTTTTGGCATGAGTATTATATAAGTGATATTGTGTCCTCTTCAATATATCACATCAGGAAGAACAGCATGCCAATTTGTCTTATTGGTAATTTTGTCTTGTTGATAATTTTTATCACTGGGTCAAGGTGATGTCCACCACATTTTTCAACTGAAAAGTTACCATTTCTCACTTTGTAATCATTTCTGGTATTCTTCATTCCTTTGTGTATATCCAAATTTCCATCTGTTATCATTTTTGATGTGCCTCTATAACCTCCTTTATCATATTTTTATAGGAAAGATCTCCTGTAAATAAATTGTCTTTGCTTTGTCTGAAAATAACTTTATTTCACTCTCATTCTTGAAATATATTTTTGCTGGTTAAAGAATTCTAGATTTCAGCTTTCTCCTTTCAGTAAAGAAGTAAAGCGGTAAAGAAGCCCCATTGTCTTCTAATTGCATAGTTTTCAACAAGAAGTATGACATCATTCTTATCTTGGTTCCATATTGTACCATATGTTTTCCTCTGAACTTGTTTACAATTTTTTTATGGTTAGTTTTCAGAAAATTGGCATGGTAGACTTATTCTGCTTCTTGAAGCAGTAGCTTAGGTTATTGATTTTAGATCTTTCTGCCTTCTAATATAAGTGATTAAAGACATAAAATTCCCTCTAAGCACTGCTTTATCTGCCTTCCATAAATGTTGATATGTCATGTTTCATTCTTATTCAGTCTAAGATATTTTCCAAGTTTCCTTGTGACTTCTTTGAGCCATGGTTTGTTTAGAAATGTGTTGTTTATTTTCTAACTATTTCTGATTTGTTCACATTTCTTTTTGTTGTTGACTTCTAACTACTTTGGTGTGGTCAAAAATAATTTAATAATTAAATTAAAATTTAAATAATTTCAATCCTTTCAAATTTATTGAGAGGCACCTGGGTGGCTCAGGCAGTTAAGTGTCTGACTCTTGGTTTTGGCTCATGTCCCATGATCTCATGGTTTGTGAGTTTAAGCCCTGCATAGGGATTCTCTCTCTCTCCCTCTTTCTCTCCACCTCTCTCTCTCTCTCTCTCTCTCTCTCTCTCTCAACATAAAAAAACCTTTTTTAAAAAGTTAAAAAAATAAATTTATTGAAACTTGTTTTTATGGTCTAGCATATGGTCTATCCTGGCAAATGTTCCATGGATACTTGAAAAGAAGGTCTATTTTGTTGTTTGGGGGTATAGTGTTCTGTAAATGCCAGTTAGTTCAAGTTGGTTTTGTTGTTCAAGTCCTCTATATTCTTGCTTACCACTTAGTTTTATCAATTACTGAGGAGGGAGTGTTGAAGTTTCCAACTATAATTGTTGAATTGTGTATTTCTCCTTTCAATTCTGTCACTTTCTGTTTTATGTATTTTAGAGCTCTGCTGTTAGGTGCATATATACTTTTATAATTTTTATATTTCTTCACTGAAGAAAACTCTTTATCCTCTTGAAATTTAACTCTTTTTATTCTCATGAAATTTCCCCCTCCTCTTCTAGTAGGATTTCTTGTTTCAGTATTTACTTGTCTGATGTTAATATGGCCACTCCAGCTTCCTTATGGTTACTATATACTTTTGGTCATCTATATTAGTCAAGGTTCTCTGGAGAAACAGAATCAACAGTGCGTGCACGTGCACGCGCGCGCGCACACACACACACACACACACCCACGCATTTATTTTTAAGGAATTGGCTCACCTGATAAGTCAAAATCTACAGAATAGGCTGGCAGAGTGAGGACCCAGGGGAGTCATGGTTTGATCTAAAGGCCACCTACTGGCAGAATTCCTTGTTGCTCAGGGAAGGTCAGCTTTTGTTCTATTAAGACCTTCAACTGATTTGGAGAAAGCCCACCCATATTATGGAGGGTAATGTCCTTTATTCAAAGTTCATTCACTTAAATGTTAATTTCATCCAAAAAAATTTTTTTACAGAAATGTCAGAATAATGTTTGACTAAATATCTTGGCACTATGGTCCAGCCAAGTTGACACATGAAATTAACAATCACACCATCCTTTTACTTTCAATCCATTTGTGTCTTTGAATCTAAACTTTCTCTTGTAGACAGCATATCATTGGATGTTGTTTTTTCTTCCAGTCTGACACTCTGCTTTTTGATCGGAATATTTAGTCTATTCACATTTAACATAATATGTAACATGGTTAGACTTACATATGCCATTTTCCTATCTGTCTTCAATAGATCTCATGGCTTTTATTGTGTTTCTCTATTACTCCCTGGTTGTATTTTTTTGTGTGTCAAACAAACATTTTAGTATATAATTGTTTTTACTATTTTGACTTTTTATAACTATTTTTTTAAGTAGGTTTCACACCCAGCATACAGCCCAATGCAGGGCTCATACTCAGGACCCTGAGATCAAGATCTGAGCTGAGATCAAGAGTGAGACACTTAACTGACTGAGCTGCCCAGGTGCCCCTTTATTACTATTTTTAAAGTTTTTTTTTGTTGTTGTTCTAGGGATTATAATGTACATTTTAATTACCACAATCTACTGCAGGTTAATACTGTCTTAGTTCCAGGAAAATATAGCAACTTTGCTCCAATACAACTCCATTTCCATCTCCTTCTTTTGTGTTATTATTGTCATATAATTTAGTATATGTGTTATAAAACCAACAATGTATTAGTATAATTATTATTTTATACAGTCTCATATTTTTAAAGAAAGTAAGAGAAAAAAGAGAAAATATATTTATTTATAAACTATATATTATATATTTATAAATACATTTCTTATTTATTATGTTTGCTTATATGTTTTATTTACCCACAATTTGTTATTTCTGTGCTCTTCATTTCTCTCTGTGGATTGTATTTACCACCTGGTATCACTTTCTTTAAGCCCAAACAACTTCCTTTAGTATATCTTGTATGACAGGTTGACTAATAACACATTCTCTGAATTTTGACCATCAGAAACTTCCTTATTTTTAATTTTGATGGATATGGAATTCTTGATTAAAAGGTTTTTCTTGCACTTTGAATATGTCACTCTTATGCCTTTTGGCTCCATTACTTCTGATGAGAAGTTAGCTTTTAATCATATTTTTGTTCCCTTGTACATGATGAATCATTTTTTTTTTTTACCGATTTTGAGATTTTCTTTTTTTCTTTGGTTTTCAACTTTTTCACTATGATGTGTTTGAGGGTGGAGCTCTTAAGTTTATCATTCTTGGAGTTTGTTGAATTTCTTGGATTTGAAGATAAATGTTTGCCATAAAACTTGGAGAATTTTTAGCCTTTATTTTTTCAAAAATTTTCTAACTCTTTCTCTCTCTCCTCACTTTCTGGTGCTCCAATAATAGGTACATGGGTATGCCTGATGCTGTCCCACAAGTCTTTGAGGCTCTATTCATTCTTTTTTCTATTTTTCAGATTGGAAAATTTCTACTATTTTATCTTCAAAGTCACTAATTTACTCTTCTGCCAATATGCTATAAAGCCCATTTAGGGAATTTTTCATATTTGTTATTGTACTTTTCAACTCTAGAATTCCCCTTTGGTTCTTTTTTATAGTTTCTATTTTTGTATTGACATTCCTTACTTATCAAACATTTTAATATTTTATTTTAATTCTTTGAATAAAGTTTTCTTTAATTATTTAAATATATTTATAATAGTTGCTTTGAAGTGTTTGTCTCCTCAATCTAACATCTGGGCTTATAGAGTTAGTTTTTATTGACTGATTTTTTTCCTGAATGTGAATCATACTCTACTGTTTTTCTGCATTTCTCATAATTTTTGGTTGACATGAGGCATTTCAATAATGCATTGTAGCAAGTCTCTATTCTGATCCCCCCCCCCCCAGCCCCGATTAAAAAAAAATTGTTTGGCTTCAATGGTGGAATCTTTCTCCCCCATGAGTTGCAGACCCCTGCTGATGTCTCTGCCCAGATTTTTTATTCTGTCTTGTCTTTTCTTTTCTTTTCTTTTCTTTTCTTTTCTTTCTTTTCTTTTTTTCTTTCTTTCCTTTCCTCTTTCTTTCTTTCCTTCTTTCTTTCTTTCTTTTTTTTTCTTTCTGTCTTGGCTTACTAGAAATTATCTCTGTGTCAACATAGCCTAGTAGTCAGCCAATGATTTGAACAGAGATTTTGCTCAAACACCTTGAATCAATAAGGCTTTAACTCACTCCTCTGCTAACTTACCTATGTGTAGACCAAAGAGTGAGTAACTTCAAATTTTAGCTAGTTCTCAAGTATGCCTAGGTTTTTACTTTCCACTGGGCTCTCTTCAGTACCCCCTGTGCATGTATGTAGTTTCCCAGTCATCTAGGAATAGGTGGAGAGCTAATCTAGTGCTCTATGGCTCTGGCTCTGTCTTTTTCAGAATCTCCTTATCACAATTCTGTCTAGTCAGGCTGTTTGCCCCAGTTGTGATCACAACATGATTCTGCTGTCCAGTTTTCCCCATTTCTTAAAGAGACTGTCTTTTTTCCATTGGATATTCTTTCCTGGTTTGTCAAAGATTAGTTGGCCATACATTTGTGACTCCATTTCTGCATTCTTTATTTTGTTCCATTGATCTATGTGTTATTTTTGTGCCAGTACCATACTGTCTCAATGATTACAGCTTTGTAATACACTTTGAAGTCCGGAATTGTGATGCCTCAAGGTTTAGTTTTCTTTTCAGGATTTCTTTGGCTATTCAGGGTCTTTTCTGGTTCCATCACATACCTCTTTATTCTGTCATAGCCAAAGTCCTGTCTGCATGCTTGGTTATTTTTGGATGTCAGACATTGTGCATTTTATATTGTTTTGCTGGATTTTGTTCTATATCTTTAACTACAGTTAGATTTTGTTCTGGTGAACTGTTAAATTACTTGGGATCATTTGGCTTATTTCAAGACTTGCTTTTAAGCTTTGTTAGAGCAGGTCTAGAGTAACCTTTAATGTAGGGCTAATTTAGTGCTACTACTAAGGACTCTTTTTTTTTTTTTTTTTTTTTTTTTTTTGAGGACTACCCAATGCCCCATATATTATGAGGTCTTTCTACTCTGGCTGGTAGGAACACAAACTATTCCCAGATCTGTGAATTGTCCTGCTTATTCCTCTCAGATGGTTCTTTCTCTGACCAAGAGTAGATTCCTCTTATACATACACAGATCAGTGCTCAGCCAAAGATTCAATGAGATCCCTCTCAGACCTTTGGAGCACCCTCTCTCATTCCCTCTCTCTCCGCTGCTCACTCTTCTTTGGTACTCTGCTCCACAAATTCTAGCCACCCTAACCTCCCCTGGTTAAGTCTCTATCTCTGCAACTCATAGAGACCTGCTTAGTTTACCTGCTTAGACCTCATAGAGACCCTCAGTGATGTGGACAGAAAATTGCCTCCAAGAAGTAAGTTCATGCAATTGTAGGGCTCACCTCATCACTTTTTCTCGGGGATCATAGTCCTGTACTACATGTCTGAAAAAATACTTATTATATACATTTTTGTCCATTTTTCTAATTACTTAGAGAAGGAAGATAGATGTCATCTGTTAGTCCATCTTGGCTGAAAGTGAAAGTTAAAGAATTTTAATCACAGGACAGAAGTTATTTTATTCATCATTTTAGATCACTGTGGTTGTTTTGTAGAGAATAAATTATATGAGATAAGATTAGAAAAAGAGAGATCAGTTACGAGGTTTAGCAGTCATCTAAGGCAGAGATGATGGTTGCCTGGTCTAAAGAAGTTGTGGTTATTGACATTTAAAAGAACAGATTTGAGATGTATTTTGAACATAAAATGGATAAGATCTGCTGATTACTTAGATGTAAGAGATAAGGGGAATTGAGGACACAAGGATGATTCCTGACTAACAAGCCCAGCCAACTTTCATTTCCTTTATCCTTTTTTAAACCCCAAATTTAACTTCTCATCCTTCCCTTACCACTCTGCCCTTTGAGCCCAATCCCCTTCCTTGTTTCTTGATTCCTTCTCTGAAACAGAAAATGTGTAATAGTCAATCCAGCAACTATAGAAAGGATAATTTATTGGTTATGTACCTCATGGGCATTGAGAACCAGTAGAAACAACTTATTTAGTGGCCTACAACAAAGAGGCCCTCCCCCAAAAAAGGAGGACTTAACAGAACCAGGTCGAGCAAGATGTGTAGAATCCACTATTATAACCCAATAGCAAGATTTCAGGCAAACAAAGACCATTCAGAATAGGTCTCATAAGACAGAGTTCTCCTGTTGGTTGAGGCTCTGGCTGGGTGAAGCTCAGAGCCACATGGCTGGTCCCATCTTGGGTCTCATAATGGCAAGTATAACTTTCTGAGATGTGAAGTGTTGTCCTGTTTAATCTCAGAAGCCTATGGCATTTGTGTTCAAAAGAAGAGTCACTTCCTTTGGGAGTACTGACCTTTAGATGGAGGCTTTATTGTGTGAGATCCTGGAGCACAGGGCCCAAAAGGCCAGGGAGATATAAACTTCTTTGTGTCAATGCTATGAATAAAGCAACCCAGTCACTCCTAAGACTAGGCAAGAGACTGGGGGCAGGGGGTAAGTCTGGGAGTCTCTGGATCTTTTGCTGTTCTCTTTAGTGTCACACAGTTTAACAGTGCATTATTCCATAACTGCTTTGTGATATCTGAGTTCTTACATCCTTAATTAGACTACTATATTTGTTTCCTAGGGTTGCCATTACAAATTACCACAAACTGGGTGGCTTAAAATAATAAATTTGTTGTCTCAGAGTTCTGGATGCTAGAAGTTCAAAATCAAGGTGTTGACAGGGCCATGTTCCAAGACCATTCAGAGATTGGTATAGTTACTTTATTGGATCAATTATGAGACATCCTCTAATGTAAGGCCAGGTTTTCTTATGGAATCTGTAGGGGAGAATCTTTCTTTGCCTCTTCTAGTTTCTAGTGTTTGCTGGCCATCTTGGAGTTCTTCGCTTGTAACTACATCAATCCAAACTCTGCCTCTGTCACCACATGGCCATCTTTTCCCTGTGTCTCTGTCTCTGTGTCTCTTCTCTTCTATTCAGGACACAGTATGACCTCATCTTAACTAATTATATTTCCAACTATTATATTATATATAATACTATATATTCCAACTGGGAATTTCTTTGGGGTACACAATTCAACCCGTAACAACCTCCTTTAAGAAGTAGGGCCGTGTCTCATAATTTTTTCGCTTCATGGACACTTAACTCAGGACATTCAGCAAGTTTCCTGCTTTGGGCGGATGTGAAATAAAATGAAGGACTATGATAAAAAGAAATGACACGGATTTTATGTAAGGCAGGAAAATGTATTTAATTGTAGTGAAATTATATTTTGATATTAATTGATATGTTTTCCTAGAATTCTTTTTATTTGTCTTATGGCTTTTTCCCCATTTTTGAGATATGGATTGTCTTAGAGAAGGTTGTTACAGAAAAATCAGAGAACAAGAGTAAAATATTACCTTTTGAGTTTTAAAAGTTCAGGTCCAGGAATAAGACAAAAGGATTTAGAATAATATTTGGTTCATCAAAGCCAGTTCATCCCTTTTCCCTTCTGTCAACCTGAGATTAAAATCTACAGAACTGGTCAGGGAAGAAGAGGGGTATCTGAGAGGAAGCGAGATGTTATTGGTTCCTGAGCAGGGGTCCTGTGGCTTATCCTCAGGGATAATTCCTGGGGCCAATGAAGGAAGTGAAACCTTCCTAAGAAAGTTTAGGGATTTAGGAGAAGAGTAAGGTTGTACCTTGTTTCCAGGGAGGTCACAAAACTTGTAGGATTTTCCTGTCCAGAAGGGGTAGAAGTGCAACTAAATGTCTTCTCTACCTCTGAGAGGGATGGCCAAGTACCTGAGATACAGCCAGGTTGGAGGGGCCTATGGTCAGGTGCAAGAGGCTGAGAATGACTTTAGGACTGAAGATAGACATCTCAATGTCTCAACTGAAGATCGACATCTCAATAGATGCAGGTACAGGCAGATAACAACTGAAGGCCAAAGTCTCCTTCTCCAACCCACTCTCCAACACACCCAGATCTCAAGTCAACCCTAAAGATGGCTCTTTGAATTGACATACTATGTTTCTACTCCTATATAAATGAGGTTCATAAAATAAATTATGTTTGGTTAAAATTAAATTATTAAATTATTATTTAAAAAATAAAGTTTATTTCTTTCAACCTTTAATTTGTGGTCTGAGATTTATTTCAGCTACATAAAGAAAATGATCATTCTAAATGTGCAAGTTGCTTCTTATTTGTAGGTGGGCAGTGGGAACTGAAACTGTCCTCTGGGCAGCCAGGTACTCCCAAGTGTGACCTAGCATTTTCCCAGACTACAGAAATTATTGCTGAAATCTCACTGATTGGGCCTCTAGGGGGGAGGGAAAGGGAAGTGGAAGGAGTGGGTGGGGGTGGGGGTGTGATTAAACCACTCAAGTTATATTTTAAACTATGGATATATTGTTCTGAGAGTGACTCTGGGCCTTTTAGAGGGGAAGTTCTGAGCAGCTATGAAACTGGAGGTACCTGGAGGAAACTCAGTTGTTACCAAGGAGCAGGTGTGCTGAAATTGTGGCCTTAATGTCACCAGCTTCTGTTTAGAAGGCATCAGAGGAGAAGAAACAGTTCTGTGGGATAGGCCATGGGTTATCATTTAAAAATAATCTCTTTTCTGAAAAATTATGACCTCACACTTGAGGGTATCTCATAGTTGGTACAATAAGGTAAAATATATCAGTCTCTGAATAGTCTTTCTGTTGGGGTGGGGGGGGGAGAGAAATGGAAAGAAAAGTAGGCAGAAAGAGAAGAAACAGAAGGGAATAGAAGCCATCTGAAATAAATGATCTCATTAAAGGACTTTTGGAGGAAAGATCAGAGTCAGAATTAGCCTTTGGAATTAGACTGAGATTTGAGTGTCAGTTTTGCCACTCACTAAATGACCTTGGGCAAATATCTTTAACCACTCTGTGCCTTGAGTTCCCAATTTGTAAAATGGGATGTGTTATGTGAAGACCTGGTGAATTTTGCTACATTGGCTCTTAATGTTTATTTCTAAACAAGTTCATCATTTTCACTTTTAATAACCCAGTATGGTTGACAGTCTCTGATGTTGTCCCCAGTGACCCATATTTCCTGGTAGTCACAGCCTTGTGTAATCCCTTCTCCTTGAGTGTGGGTTTGACCTAGTGAGTTGTTTCTAATGAGCAGAGTATAGAAGAAATAATGGGATAACATTTCCTATATTAGGCTATAAAATGACTGGCTTCTGTCTTTCGTTCATTCTCTTTGTCTTTCTCTCTCTCCCTCTCTCTTTCTCTCGGATCACTTTCACTGAGGAAGCATCCTGCCACATGGTGGGCAACTATATGGAGATGTCCACATGGTGTGGTAAAGAACTGAGGCCCTCAGTGAAACAATACAGAGAAACTGAAATCTGACAACAACCACGTAAGTGAGTTCAAGAGTGGGTCTTTCATTCCCAATCAAGTCTTGAGCTGATTGGAGCCCCAGGAAACAGCTTGGCTGCAATCTCATGAGAGACCTTGAACTAGAGACGTTCAGCTAAGCTCCTCCCAGATACCTGACCCATAGATAATGTTTGAGACCACATTTGTTGTTTTCAGCTTCTAAGTTTTGGAATAGTTTGTTATGCAGCAATATATAACTGATACATGGCTCATATCTATCTCACAGTGGGCCCAGTTGTGTTCACGTTGTGGTTATTTTTCCAGTTTTAGAATGTATAATTAGAATAGATATACGTAGCAACTGGCAGAGTCCCCACAGTGGTTCTCTGACACATAAAATGAGGGCTATTGTGGTAGGAAAGACCAAGTGAAAGCCACTAGAACTATCTGTACCTACAAGAACAGTAAACCAAAAGCAATACTGCATTCTTGGGGGAATTGCAGAGATTGATGCTACTTGGAAGGACTTACAAGATGCAGGGGTTGTGACTCAACCAGAATGACAATAGGCTGTCATAAATTTAATAGGTGGTGGCACCAATTGTAGTTGCATTTCCAGATGTGGTTTTGTTGCTGGAGCATATCAACACATCTCTGGTATGCAGTTATTGATCTGGTAAATGCTTTTATTTTTGTACCTGTTCGTAATGACCATCAGAAGCAGGTGGCTTTCATCTGGCAAGGCAGAAATCCACCCTCTCTGTCCTACCTTGGGGGTCTCTCAACTCAAATCATATGTCACAATCTAACCTACAAGAACCTTGCTTGCCTTCTTCCATAGGATATCACACTAGTCCGTTACTTTGATGATTTTATGCTTACTGGACATGGTGAGCAGAAAGTAGCAACTATTCTAGACACATCAATAAGACATTTGTGTGCCAGGGAGTGGGAAATAAATTCCACAGAAATTCAAGGACCTGCCACCTTGGTGAAAGTTGTAGAGGTCCAATTATCTGAGATATGAAGAGATTTCTCAACTAAGATGAAGGGCAAGTTGCTGCACCTGGTTCCTCTTACCATGAGGAAAGAGGCACCATGCCTACTGAAATTCTTTTAATTTTTGAGGTAACATATATCTCATTTGGATGTGCTACTTTGACCCATTTACTGAATGACCTGAAAAGCTGTCCATTTTGAGTGAATCCCAGAATAAGAGTAAGCTCTGCAACAGGTCAAGCTGCTATGCAAGCTGTTCTTCTAATTGAGCCATATGACTCAGAAGATAAGATAGTACTGAAGTATTAGTGTCACATAGGTATGCTGTTTGGAGCCATTAGCAGGCTCCTATCCTACAGGTGAATCACAGCACAGACCCTAAGAGGTTTTTTTTAGCAAAGCTATGTTTTCCCCTTTTGGGATCCAGTTTTTGGCTTGTTACTGGGACTTAGTAGAGACTAAATGCTTGGCCATGAGCTACCAGGTTATCATATGACCTGAGATGCTCACCATCAATATCATCTGATGCAGATCCTGAAGGCACAAATAAATTGCGTGAGGAAGTGGCCCAGATGTCCATCCCCCCTACTCCTGCTACATTTCCTTCTTTCTCTCAACCATACTGATGGCTTCATGATGAACTCCCTAGGATTAGTTGACTGAGGAAGAAAACACTAGAAGTTGGTTTACAAATAACTCTTCAGGGTGCCTGGGTGGCTCAGTTGGTTAAATGTCTGACTTCAGCTCAGGTCATGATCTTGCAGTTGGTGAGTTTGAGCCCTGCGTCGGGCTCTGTGCTGACAGCTCAGAGACTGGAGCCTGCTTTGGATTCTGTGTCTCAGAATCCAAATTCTCTCTCTGCCCCTCCCCCATTTGTGCGCGCTCTCTCTCTCTCTCTCTCAAATAAATAAATGTAAAAAAAATTTTTTAAAAACCCAATTAACTCTTCAAGATAAAGCAGGGCTGGCTATCTGCTTTATCTTCAAGATAAAGTGGACGGCTATAGCACTATAGCCTCATTTTGGGACAGCCCTGAAAAACAGTGTTGAAGGAAAATCTTTCCTGTGGGCAGAACTTTGTGCAGGACACATAGTTGTTCATTTTGCTTGGATTAATAAATAGCCAGACATATGGGTCTACATTAACTCATGGGCTGGGGCTAATGATTTGACTGGATGGTCAGGGACTTGGAAGGGACACATTGGAAAATTGGTGACAAGGAAATCTGGGGAAGATATATGTGGATAAACCTCTCCAAATAGACACAGAATATGAAAATATTTGTGCCCCATACAAATGCTCACCAAGGAAGGATTTAAACAATCAGGTGAATAGGATGACCTATTCTGTGGATGTCAGTCAGCCCTCTTCTCCAGTCATTCCTGTTATTGCTTAATGGGTTCATGAACAAATGGCCATGGAATCAGGATGGAGGTTATGCTGGGCTCAGCAACATGAACTTTCACCATCCAGGGCTTATTTGGATAAAAGCACTGCTGAATGCCCAATCTGCCAATAGCAGAGACTAACATGGAGACCCCCAAATGGCATTATTTCCTGGGGGATCAGCCTGATTGCAGGGTAATTACATTGGTCTGCTTCTATCATGAAAGGAATAGCATTTTGTCCTTATAACATAGGATTTGCCTTTTCTGCTTATCTTCTTGCAATGCTTCTGCCAAAGGTACTATTTGTGAACTGACCAAATATTTTATCCAAAAGCATGGTACTCTACACTGCATCACTTTTGATCAAGAAACTCACTTTATATGAAGTTAGGCAATAGGTCCATGCTCATGGGAGTCACTGGTCCTACCATGTTATTTATAATTCTGAAGCAACTGATGTAGTAGAATGGTGTAATCACTTTTCAAAGGCTCAGTTAAGGCATCAAGTAGGTGGCAACACTTTGTGCGGCTGGAGCAAGGTCCTTCAGATTGTGATAAATGCTCTAAATCAATATCCATTATATTGCTGCCTCTCCCATAGTGAGATTCACAAGTCTAGGAATTAAGGGGATAGAAAGTGAAGTTGTTGCTATCATTATTACCCCTAGTGATCTTCTAGTACAATTTTTGTTTCCCATTACCACAACGTTAGGCTCTGCTGCTCTGGAAGTCTTAGTTCCAAAGGGAGGAATGCTTCTACCAGGAGACACAACAGTGATTCCAATGAACTGGAAGTTGAGACTGCCACCTGGCCACTTGGGCTCCTAAGGCCACTGAATCAACAGGCAAACAAGGGATTTACTAGACGGCTGTGGGGACTGATCTTGACTATCAAGAGATAATTGAGTTGCCATCGTACAATGAGTATTTCTGGAATGTGGGAAATCCTATAGAGCAACTTTTAGTATACCAATATTTTGTGATTATTAAGACAATGGAAAACTCCAACAAACTCCAATTCACGTAGGACTGCTAATAGCCCAGACCCTTCAGGAATAACATTTGGAAACAGGCAAATAAATGTAACCAATTGCAAAAAAAGAACTGTAATCTTTTATGAGTATTATATATATATATATCGAAAATATTTTTGTTTTCCTCCTTCTCTTCCACTTCCTTATCTAAGATGTGCTATGTATAATTAACGTCATATCTCAATATTTAAGCTATAAGATGTCAAAGAGTGATGTGTGAATTAGATGGTAGAAGGATAAAGATCACTCAACATAAAAAGGATTTTTATTCTCCTTTGCTCAAAAGATTAACACAGGAGTTGGCAAACTATGGCCCAAGTGCTGGCCATCTGCTTTTATAAATAATGTTTAGTCGGAATATAGCCACATTCATTCAGTTACATATTGTCTGTGGTTACTTTCATACTACCATGTTAGTAATGAATAGTTGCAACAGAAACCATGTGGCCTGCAAAACCTAAAATATTTACTATTTGGCTCTTTAAGAAAGAGTTTTCTGACCTCTGGGTTAGCATGCTACTGGTTTTGTGGGGATAGTTATATTGTATGAGGCAGAAGGATGACTTCATTATTATCTTTATTGGGGATTAAATATGGAGATAAGCATGGGTGTCAAGTTGGTGAAGAACAGATTGTGGTGGCTTTATAAGGTGTCATCTTGGCCAGATTGAACTACATTTCTCAGAATTCCCTTTCTTGTATATTTCCAGTTAGGTTGGACCACAAGATTCTCGTGGGCAATTTGGTGAGTGTAAGTAAAGCAATAGCTCACTTTTTTGTAGTTTACATACATTGTCTCCTGGCCCTCCTTGGTGTGGGACAGTGGCCAAGATTGGAACTGCTCTGTCTCCTCCTGGATTCTCTTTCAGCTTCTTATTCATTCAGAGGAGTTATTAGATGTTTGCATTCCTGTTGTGATGTTCACTATTGATTGCTAGTGTGTACTCAGTGTGTGTGTGTGTGTGCACACGTGCTTGTGCTTGTGTGTGTGTGCATGCATGTGTATGTGTGTGTTTAGCTCCATGACAAAAGGCTGAGGCTTCTGTATGACCAAGGTCAGAAGCAAGAACTGACATTGGTTTTAGCCTATCCTCATATGCATCAGCTTGTACTCTTCCCACTTTACATCCTGACTGTTTGCCCTGTGGACTTCAAGTTCCAGTGTCAGATGCAATGACAACAACCTTAGAGAGACTGTTTAGCTAGATCCTACAACTGCATCAGGTCAAACCTCTGTATATATGGATGACCAATCCATTATGTACAGATATTTCATATGACTGAACCCTAACTGATATGCCCAATAATAATTTATAAAGGTTAAAATATTAAGTAGGTATATTTGTTTTTTCTATCCTTCTGTTGTTAATTTCTTTCTTTTTAAAATTTTTTTTATTAAAAGAATTTTTTTAACGTTTATTTATTTTTGAGACAGAGAGAGACAGAGCATGAACGGTGGGAGGGTCAGAGAGAGAGGGAGACACAGAATCTGAAACAGGCTCCAGGCTCTGAGCTGTCAGCATAGAGCCCGACACGGGGCTCAAACTCACAGACCGTGAGGTCATGACATGAGCCAAAGTTGGATTCTTAACTGACTGAGCCACCCAGGCACCCCAATTTCTTTCTTTTTTAAAAAAGATTTTGTTTTTAAGTAATATCTATACCCAATGTGGGGCTCAAACTTACAAACCCGAGATCAAGAGATGCATGTTCTACTGACTGAGACAGTCAGGTGTCCCTTCTAGTGTTCATTTCTAAGTCTTATTGCATTTTGTTCAATCAAAGTGCTTGCATGAATACTGCCTTCTAGAGTTTGTGAAGGTTTTCTTTATGACATAATACAAGGCCAGTTTTTGAAACCGTTTTCACATATGTTTCAGAACAATGTGTAGTCTCTGTTGAGTTCAAAGTTCTATAGAACTTGTTATTGTGCTATATAAATTCTGCATACACTTAGTCAATTTTGTCTATTTTATCTATTTTTAAAAAGAGTGTTAACATCTTTTATTATGACAGTGGCCCTGTAAACTTCTCTTTGTATTTCTGGTATTTTTGCTTTATAAATTTTTGAAACTATATTATTAGGTGCATAAAAGTTCATGAGTGATTTAACTTTTTCATGGACCATACATTTTATCAATATGAAATATCTATTTTTCACCCCTTTTAATGTTTTTATACCATCTTATCACCTTCCATTACTATTTAATTAGTAATTGAAATAATATGAAAAATGCTTAGTGTCACGCCTGAATAATAGTACACAGGTAATAAATGGTAGCTGCTGCTATTATTTTGGGTCCCACTGTGTACAGTTGTCTTTTGGGAGACAAAGAGGAAAAGGAAGGACTGAAGGACTCTAGTTTAAGAAAAAGAGCAACTGCCTCACAGGCACTGCATAGTGATGCTTAGGGCTTCTTTTCCCCTGAACAAGGTGATGGAACTCCAGGGAAGAGAGGCTCTTAGGCTTGGACAAATCATCAGAAAGCCTGCCAGGAGAGGTCTCCTAAGCAGCCAAGAGAAAATAACAGAAACATATTTTCTTGTTGGATTTTGGCCTTTCTGCTTTTGAGGCCCAGCTGAAACCAGGGATGGAAAAAAAAAGCAAAACAAGGTCAAACCTAGTAGTAGACATGTTTCTGTGGTTGGAAGGTCAGATTAATCTCTTCGGAGGTCCCCTCAGATTTGGGCACATATAGGCCTATAAAAGTAATGCTCAAAGCAGTGATAATTCTCCACCCAGTGGAATTCTCACCTCTGTCAAACTTAGATATATTGAAGATTCTCTTCTCACCGCCCCATTCCCCACATCTGCATCTCCTAGGTTTGCCCTGCAGTTGAGTCCATTTTATTTTATTAGAGGTCCTCATTCCTGTTGTGATGTTCACTATAGATTGCTAACTGCCCTCAGTGTGTATGCATGCTTACGCATGTGTATGTTTACCTCT
This sequence comes from Panthera uncia, assembly GCF_023721935.1. NCBI lineage: Eukaryota > Metazoa > Chordata > Mammalia > Carnivora > Felidae > Panthera > Panthera uncia. Next base: position 65,608,476 of record NW_026057578.1, read on the forward strand.
GTGTGTGTGTGTGCGTGTGTCTGTCTGTCTGTATGTATGTATGTAGGTATGTTTTTAGAACCCCTAAATCAGGGTAGCCTTGTTAACTGGACACTTGATTGTTTAAAATCCTTTGACTCCAAAAACATGCTACCTGCCTGAAATTCTTCACTTCTCTTTAACTTGCTACCTGAAATTCATAGAATCATAAAAGATTAAAGCTTGAAGGTACCTTAGAGATTAATTAGTGCAAGTATCTCATTTCACTAAAGAGCAAAGTGGAGTCCAGAGAGGTGAAGTGATTTGCCCCAAATCACACTAGTGAGAGGCAGCCTGGAGTGTCTGGGGGTGGGAGAAAGTACATTCTAGGAGGTAGGAATGGACAAAATGGAGGTTGACAGGCACATGGCTTCTGCTGTTCTGGCCTTACTACTAACAACACAACACACTTTTAAGAGAAAATCCCAACTGCAATGGCAGCACAGTAACAACAACTACAACTCATTTGTACTGTGTTAAAAACTTACCATATACATTGTCTCATGTAAGCTCACTCCATGAGAAGTAACTATTATCACTAGTGTAGTGAAGATAAAATTGGGGCCAAGAAAATAGGAAAATCCATGGAAAATAGATAATGTGTCCTTAGGAGCCTGCTGGATATGCTGGTGGTCTGTCCCGCCCTTTCTTCTTCCTAAGAGAACCACAATTTTGTTCAGGTTTCTTGTTCTTCCCACATTTATGTGCCTTGGGGAAGATGACCACAATCCCAAGTTCTAGGGATGGCTTTGATTGGCTTAAGAGGAGGCTACTTGGACCATTTTGATGGGATGAAAAGCTATGTGGGTGGTGTAGTGTTCATCAGGAAAGCCTTTCTTTACTCTTCTGAAGAAACACTGGAACCTCTTTTCCTTTCCTACTAGGGAGGAATGAAGAATCATGCAGTTCCAATTGCCACAGGACCACAGCTTCGGAATGAAGCTGACAGAGACAACAAGCCTGAGAAGTAGAAAGAATCTGAGTCTTTTAGGATCTCACTGACTTGCTAAAGCAACGAAGCCTAGAGCTTGCCTTGCTTTTGGATTTGTAGTTAAGTGAGCCAATATATCTCCTCTAGAGACCAGTTTAGGAGAATTTTCTATTACCTTTAGCATCCTATAGCAGGGACAAAGGGATGAACCTCATAGCTAAGAATAAATTCAGCTTACTTCTGTAAGGAATGGCTCTGCTGATCTTTCTGATACATTTAAACATCTCTCTCTTCAATTAATATAAAGTACAATATGAAGAAGCTGGAAAAATATGAAATATTTTTCTTACAGATCTTTTAATCCACTATCAGAGTCAGCATTCCTGTATGGCTCCTAAAATGTGCCAGCTTTGTGCCAGATTATAATCAAATCCTGGCTCCATTACTTCCAAATATATGACCTTAGGCAAGTTAATTTGTCCCTCTGTGCCATAGTATCCTCAACTGCAACAATGGGTTAGTAATAGTGCCCACCTTACAGAGTTGTTGAGAAGATTAAATAAATTAATATATGTGGAGAGATTTAAAAGTGTGAGTACACAGTAAAGGCTCAAAACATTTAAATATTTTTATGGTGAAAAGCAGAAAGAATAAGCCAAGACACCTAATTATTATAAATAATATATACTAATAATAATATATGCTAATGTGGTTTTGGTATATTTATTAATATATTACCTATCATGTGCCAAGTATCTGGGTAGGTATTTTACATGTATTTTCTCTAATTCAAATAATAACTCTCTGAAGTAGGATTGATTCACTTCGTTTACAGATGAAGAAACTGGTGTTCACAGAGGCTAAGGGATGTAGTCAAAGTTACATGTCCAGTGACTGTAGAGCCAGGATTTAAACCCAGGTGTAACTCCAGAGCCTATTCTCTTTCCCCTATCATGCAGCTTTCCAGAGCACCTCTGGTGGGGAACAATGAATTTAGGGTCAGGAACAACTCCAAGAAAGAGCAGAGAAAAAAGAGTGCAAACAGAAAGTCGGGCATAAAAGAAATAGAAGTGTTTGGAGATGGCGAAAGGCTCAGACCCATATTGAAGCTATCCCCTGAATGCTGTGCCTTTTTCCAAATGACCAGAATTGCAATAGAAGGTGCTGTTCCCTCTGAGCGATATTTCCCAAGTCTGAGAAGATGGGATGCACTAGGAATTCTTTCAGCCTTGCCATTTGAGAATGGAGAAGCAGGGAAAGAAGTGAAGGCAGTGAAATTAGAAATTCAAATGGCATGTGATGAAATCACTTTGGACTCCACAGTTATTAACCCCAAGTTGGCTCATTCCTCTAAATCTTGAGCTCCTTCTCAAGTGTACTATACATTAAGTGCCAGAAAGTATTGATCTCTTCTTTCATACAGCTAGTACATCTCTCCACCACTGAAATGCAAAGAAGCAATAAATGCTGAATAAGAAGTTTCTTCTGGAAAGACCAGTAGTGAACACATTCTAAAGATGAGGCAGCAGTGATAAGTATCTTTCTGAAAAATGGAGACCTCCGATAGGAAGACCTATCCTGGAGGATCTGCCAAGGAATTTTTTACTATGGGGATTCCTAAGCACATTCACTCAATAAAGTGGTAGTGGCATTTGAAAGAATTTAGAAAGGTCTCTAAACTCTGATCTTGTCAGAATAGATTGTTGCAAAATGTTCCAGATAGTTCTTTAGAGCTTCATTTGAAGACCTTGACATAAGTCCAAAGCAAATCTCTGCCGTAAAAGTTGTATTGGTAGAATGATTAAGCATTACGTGGTATTCTTTGCAGAGAGGTGTTCATTTGATGAGGAATTGGGGAAAGCTTTTTCATAACATTATTGCAGCTCTTTGCAAAGACTTCAGTATTTTCTGGCTTCTGTCCTTGGTCAGAAGTTAACCACCACTAGTTAAGATAATTAGTAGTACATAAAACAATGCTTGAGGTTTAACTCAACAGAGTGTGGGAATGGAAGGATGAAGGGGGAGGAGACACCAAGTGCCAGACTTAATTGCCAGAGGCAAAGTGAGTGTATTGGTCTCTGAATAGGCCATAGGCCAGACAGTAACCAGAATGATTTGATCTACAGAGATTCTGGTGTTGGTTAATTGTTTAGGGGATTCTTGACATGGAAAGAGATGCTTAACCTGCTAAAGCCCTACTTGACTTGCAATCTTTTAAAAGAGAAGTCTAGTGAGTAAGAACTTGGCTTACATTACCCCTAAAGTGAGTCCTAGCACTCACTCAATTACTAGACCTAGATGATTTCACAATGCAGAACACCTAGAGTGGAGACTTGATCAAGGCTACTAATGTCACAGGAACAAACTGTGAATCTTCCCCTTGTCTTCCCCCATAGATCTGAAACCACTTACTGGGTAAATGTGATCAAGAGAAAAGCACACACTCAAAACATTCACAGGCTCTTCAGCACTCACCCTGGACTTACACTAATTTATGGGGGCCCAAAAGCACATTAACACTGAGCCTTATAAGGGACAGTTATTAAATAGAATTTTAACCCATTGCAACTCATGGTTGGTCCTGTGGGACCCCAAACTCTTTTCCCATGGCTATTTTCCCATGATCTAAAGATAAAGATAAAATTGGGCAATCTCAGCAACTGCAGGCATCTTTACATTGACTCCTTTACTCAGGACCTATGGGCTTTTACAACAGAGAGGGCCAAGTGTAAGCTCTTGGAATAACCCCTCATTGGCAAAATGCTTACAGAAAAGCAATATTACTGCCTTACACCCATTACCACCTAGCAATATATTGTACAATTGTTTGTTTGTATATGGTCTTTTTCCTTCCCTAGCATGTAATCTCCTTGAGGGCAGATATTTTGCCTATCCTGTTCACTGCTCTATCCTCAGTGTCTAGGACAATTACTGGCACATAATATATATTCAATTAATATTTATTGACTACATGGATGACTAAATTTCTGAAGGAGATTTCAGAAGTCAATGCCATCATCAGAGATTTGAAAGATACAGGTGTGGTAATTCCTACCATATTTCTATTTAAGTGAATATGGATGGGCCTTGGAGTATAAAAGTGAATAATCATAAACTTAATGATCTGGCATTTCAAACTGCAACTTTGGTCCAAGCGCGGTGTTCTTACTGGAACAACAACAACAAACATGCTTCTGACACTTGGAACACAGCTAATCATCTAGTAAATCATTTTTTTGTATTTCCTAGACCAATAAATATAAACACTTCAGACAGGTTGATTTTACTTTACAGTAAAATTTCAGTACAATTTCACTGTCCTACTTCAGCTATGCATCAACTTTTTGCAACTGTACTATATTTGCTAAACCAAACCTTGACCATCTTATTATCCCACAGGACATTATTATGCTTTGCTCTATTGATGACATCATGCTTATAAGACTGTGTTTTAATTAACTACTTTGCATTTAAGCTACCCCAAAATTTAGTGACTTAAAACAAAAATAAATATTTATTTCTCACAGTTTTTATGGATCAAAAATTCAAACAGGAAAGGGTAGGGAGGGCTTACCTCTACTGTGATGAAGGGGCCTCAGCTAGAAGGCTCTAAGGCTGGAGTTGGAATAATATGAAGGCTTTTTCACTCATGTGTTTGGCAACTGATACTGGCTGTTACCTAGCAAGGTTCCAAGGCAAATGTTGAGAGAGAAAGAGAGAAGGGATGGGAAGAGACAGAGAGAGAGAGAGAGAGGGAGGGAGAGAGAGAGAGAGGGAGTTAAGCTGCATCCTTTTTATAACTTAGTCTTGGAAATCACATAGCATCACTTACTTCGTTGGTTGGGGGAGGCACAAGCACCTACCCAGGTTAAAGAGGAGAGGGAACTTCACCAACCTCTTAGCAGGCGCAATGACAATCACATTGTAAGAAAAACATGTGGGGTGGGGTAAATATAAAGTGTGGATATATTTGGAAAATACAATCTGCCACATATTCAGAAGTAGCAGGTATGCTAGATACATATGCATGCCAAAAAATGAGAGATGAAGCCTTTGAAAATGCAGTGGTCTACTAGTGATCAAATGCAATTAATGAACTATGACTAAATCCTGGTTTGAAAAAAAAACAGCTATAAAACACTGTAGTCTCTATCCATAATTCCTAACTTGAATATAAGACAAATTTTGTTATCCCACTGTTCTGTATAGGTGTATTTGTGGTGTTTAAATACAAATTATAGTTCATAGGTTGTTGAATATCAATATGAAGTTGTATTAGACTAAAGAGGAAATGGGTAACACCCAGAAATTCTGCATGAAATTTTGCATTGTCTCCCTTCAGAGAGGAGGTGAGTACATTTTTGGTTATTATGAAGAAAAGATGCATTATATTTAGTAGAAGTGTGTGTTTGTGTGTGTGTGTGTGTGTGTGTGTGTGTGTGTCTAGGTATAGAAACAAGGGTGTATGTGGATATTGACTATTCAAAGGAGTGAGTAGTGGAACCTGATATTCTATAGGAAAATTAATTTCTTGCTTAAAATCCATTTCTGTTGCTTGCAAACAAAAAACCCAACTGATATAATTCCTCACATCAGAGAGAGTAACAGCAGCCACAGGATGAGAAGTAAACTCCATCATCCAGACCAACATCTGGGAGAGAAACAGCAATGGCAGTCAGTGATGATGGAAGATTTTGCTACCAACTGAAGACCATAGGAAAACTGCACCAGTAGCCATTACAAGGATTAAATGAGTCAGCCTTTGAAAAGCACTTACTATAGTGGCTAGGTAGTAAGGACCATACAAGTGCTGTTCAACAATAAGAAATTAAATAGTGCTAGCAAGAAAAATTAAACAGCATAAAAGTTTGGGGGGATTTCCACAAGGAAACAGAGGGAATTGGGGAGGTTAAATATCCCAGTCATTCTGTGATGGAGGTTTAGAGCCAAAGATACTTTTGCTACCTTTGAAATGGTTATCCATGCTCTAGACTGCCTTCTCCTGGAAGACAAAGATTCCTCACTTCATCCTATTGCCACCACCTTAGTCCACCTCTAGGCATTTCTGCCTAGATGACTGTACTATCCTATTAATTGTTCCCTGTAACTTCCACTCTCAACCTCCCTACAACCCACTTTTCACATTACAACCAGGATGATGAAATTGAAAGTCTAATTGTGACATTCTCCCAGATGAAAATCCTCCATCGTTTCTTTACTACTGATGCCAGCCAATATCTCACTGTTTTTTTTCAATTCTCCCTCTAACTTTGGCAAGTTCTCTTCAAGTGACCATGGTAAAAGAATAGCAGGGTCTAAATTCTGAGCATATCTCTAGAGTTTACCATTGCTAGTGAAGAACAACATCAACAAAATTAATCTAACATCCATTTAATGACATATATACTAGTTACTATGCAGTATGGCAGTTAAATATAATCAGTCTATGAGTGCATCAGGGTATGACAGATCAATGAGAAAATCAGACCACCTTAAATATTATGGAATAAAGATCTATTATAGCAATAAGACCTTTCAGAATTAGGGGAAATTTGGAGAACTAAAGCCCAAAATACAGAGTTAGAGGATGAGATAAAATTGCTCATCAACCTTCCTGACACACTGGCATGATTGAGCAAGTTACAGCCTACTGGGGAATTTGGGGAGCCAGGCACATCAGTTGCTGAAGTGAGTATGTGAAGAGGTGGTGGAGAAATCTATGGTAAGCTACTGCCTTTGCATCTGAGGGCAGGCCTGGGTTGCTGTTGGTTGGCAGTGTCAGCAGCTGGAAAGAAGAGCTAGACATGCAGTGGGGAGGGCCAGGCTAAGCTAGAACACATCAGGAAAATTTTGTTGTTTTCTCTGATTTTAGATATTCATTCATCATCACCACAATCATATTCATTTGTACTGTCTTAGTCAACTTGAGCTGCTGTAACAAAATACCATAGTCTACATGGCTTAAAAAAAGCAAACATTGATTTCTTACAGTCTGGAAGCTGGGAAGTCCAAGAGTAAGGTGACTGCAGATTTAGTATCTGTTGAGAGCTCTCTCTTCCTGGTTTGCAGATGGCTGCCTTCTTGCTGTGCTGTCACACAATGGAGAGAGAGATGACTCTGGTCTCTTTCTCTTCTTATAAGGACACCAATCCCATAAGGGAGTTCTATCCTCATGAACTCGTTGACACCCAACTCCTTCTCAAATGCTCCAATCCCAAATACCATCACATTGGAGAGTAGTGTTTCAACATATGAATTTGGCAGGACACAAACATTCAGTCTGTAGTATGCATGCACACATTTACATGCACACACACACCTACACACACACACACCAGAAAGTTATGGGTTTCTTTAAGGTGTGTTGTAGATTGGGTTCTCTAGAAGCAGATCCTGAAATGGGGATTCCTGTTCAAGTGATTTGTTGCAGGAGTACTCTTAGGAAAAAGCAATGAGGGAAGCAGGTTAGAGTAAGGGAAGAATATGGTCTCAACTGGATGCAAGCTTAAATCTGATCCCCTGGAAAAGCTCTGGAGCATAATTTGCTCCAGCTAGACCCATCTCAAGGCAAGGGCACTGGCTCTTTTTCCTCTCATGCCAGTCAGTCACTGGCTGAGGTCTGTTGGTGGGGTGGTGGGTGGATGCAAAGCATTTGGCTGAGGGCAGTTCTCCAGAGAGCAGGCAGCTATGACAGTTATAAGTCAACACTTACTTTGTAAAGGGGATGGAGTGCAGCCCAATCTCATCCACTAAAAGATGCTTTAGGAGCAGAAATCTCTATATAGACAGCGTGAGGGAACTCAGCTGAAACAGAAGGCCCACAACAGAATCTTCTGTTCTACTCCCTTTGTTTCTGTTGTGACCTGAGACATGCCACTGATTCTGTAGCAGTTTGGTGTCTTGACTCCTATTTCTAGATATCCCTCTGTGGCTCAGTGCTTGGTTATGGAGGCTACATTTGCCATTGGATTTGCCATGGTTCCTATTTTCTCTCTTGTGTTACTGACCTCAGGTTGCCTGGGGCTGATGTTTGGATGTCCACTTCTATTTCACTGCTCATCAGGGTTCTCAGGCTCCCTCTACCCTAGCACCCCACCTCCCACCTCAGCATTGTTATGTGCAACATAACATAATCACACCCATAAAAAGAAAGAGTTTCCACACATAGCTGGTCTTTCCCTCATTCCACAGAACTGCCTCTGTGGTTTGCTTACTAGCTCTGATCCTATCATTGCTCTCCTTTTTCCTCAGTATTTGTTATTTATTGCTGTGTAACAAATAATTCACAAATGTAACAGCTGAAAACAAAAACATTATCTCATCATTTTTGTGAGTTGGAAGTTTGAGAGCAGCCTAGGTGGGCAGTTGTGGTTCAGAGGGTCTCATAAGGTTGCAGTCAACATGTTGGCCATGACTACAATCATATGAAGGCCGACTGGGATGGAAGAGCTGATTCCAAGATGGCGCCCTCACAGTCCATTTGGCAGAAGGCCTGTTTCTTCCTGTTGGAAGGAGACCGTCGTTTCTCACTACATGGAATTCTCCATAAAGCTACTTGATTGTTCCCAGGACATGGTAGCTTACGTCTCTCAGAATGAATGATCCAAGAGCAAGTGATTCAATGTCTTTTAAGACCTAATCTCAAAACTTATGGACAGTTACTTTTGCCAAAATTATTTGTTAGACATGAGTCATTAAGTCCAGTCTATAACCAAGGGGAGTGGAATTAAACTCCATTTCTTCAAAAGAGAAGTATTAAAGAACTTGTGGACATGGTTTAAAACCAACACACACACATACCACAATAGCAGGGCTCTTGGGCAGCTGTTACCTGGTCCTTACCCACCTAGGATACCTGCAGATCTGAGGTAGCAGATTCTGAACCAAGAGAATGAGATTTACCTCCATGAAGGGAGATTACATGACCACTATTCTAGGACATCTAAGAATTAGTGAGACAGAGGAATGAACAGTGAGGGGAAAAAGGAAAAAGAAAATGGGCTCTGGGGTCAGATAGACTGGGTTTCCAACCTTCACTTTGATATTTCTAACCTAGCTTGGGCAAATCATTTTATTCAAACCAATAAATTTTTTTGAGTATTAATTATGTGTTAAGCAGTGCACTAGATAGTGGGGATAGAGGGCTGAAAAAAATTTCACTTTTGTGGTGCTTATAGTCTAGTTAATCAGACAGACATTAAATAAGCCATTTCAATTGTGATGGGGGTTATGTGCTATTAAAGCACATCCCAAGGAGATTTAGCCTTATCTAAGGAATACAGGAAGACCTCCTTGGAGAAGGGACATTTTAAGTTGAAATTTGGAGGATGATTAAAAGTTAGGTGATAGGAACAGATAGTGCAAAGGTTGTGACGTACCAAGACCCTTGAACTTCTAAGGAGACAAAAGAAAGTCAGAGGGGCATGAATATTCCTGGTGAAGGAGACAGTGGGGAGAGATGAGACTGGAAAGCTGGCTAGAGACCATACTTCTCTTGAGTCTCAGAGTCCACATTAAGGATAGGATATCTACAGGTTCACAACAATGGTCAGGCCAACTACTGACTTTTTAAAAATGTTCCACTAATAACTTGGAGCAAATCATTTAATCATGGATTCATTTTTAAAGCTTTTTTGTTTTTTGTTTTTAATCATGGATTCATTTTTAAAGCTTTATAGTTAACACACAGTGTTACATTAGTTTCAGGCGTACAATACAGTGATTCAACAATTCTATACATTACTCAGTGCTCATCATGATAAGTGTACTCTTTAATCCCCATTCCCTCTTTCCCCCTTCCCCTAACCATCAGTTCATTCTTTATAGTTAAGAGTCTGCTTCTTGGTTTGTTTCTCTTTTTTTCCCTTTGCTTGTTTTGCTTCTTAAATTCCACTTATGAGTAAAATCATATGGTATTTGTCTTTAACTGACTTATTTCACTTGGCATTATACTCTTTAGCTTCATCCATGTTGTCGCAAATGGCAAGATTTCATTCTTTTTTTTCTGGATAAATAATATATATATTATTTATATATTATAATATAAATATATATATTTATAATATACATTAACATTATAATATATAATATAATTATATATTAATTATATATAACTAATGATATAACATTAAATATATAAATATATTTATATTAATATATAATATATATAATACATATATATTACACACACACACACATACACACACCACGTCTTTCTTATCCATTCATCTATTGATGAATACTTGGGTTACTTCCATAATTTGACTATTGTAAATAATGCTGCAATAAATATAGAGGTGCATATGTCCTTTCAAATTAGTGTTTTCATATTCTTTGGGTAAATACCCACTAGTGCAACTACTAGACTTATGGTAGTTCTACTTTAATTTTTTGAGGAACCTCCATACTGATCTCCACAGTGGCTGCACCAGTTTGCATTCCCACCAACAGTGGATGAGGGTTCCCTTTTCTCCACATCCTCGCCAACTCTTGTTGTTTCTTGTGTTTTTGATTTTAGCCATTCTAACTCTTGTAAGATGGTATCTCATTGTGGTTTTGATTTGCATTTCCATGATGATAAGTGATGTTGAGCACCTTTTCATGTGTCTGTTGGCCATCTAGATGTCTTCTTTGGAAAAATATCTGTTCATATCTTCTGTCCGTTTTTAAATTAGATTATTTGTTTTTTGGGTGTTGAGCTGTAGAAGTTCTTTATATATTTTGGATACTAACCCTTTATTGGGTATATCATTTGCAAATATCTTCTCCCATTTCAACTATTGATTGTTTAAGTAGAGTTGTGGCTTGATGAGAGATGTACAAAACCTGGAAAATGAGTTAAAAAGGGACAAAGTGGATGCCCATTGGTGGAGCACTATAGGAGTTTAAGTGGGGAGGTGATGGTGGTGGGGGAAGTAAGAGACCATTAGGAGAGTAACAGATAGGACTTGGCCAATGACTGTGGGCTGGAGACAGGAATCAATGAACACTGTCCAAAAGGCAGATTTTTTTGATGGTGATGGTGGGTGATGGGTGGGTGGGAGCAGATTATACATTATGCTTTAGACATACAGAGTTCTAGAGACTTGTGAGATATGAACAGAAGTGTTGAAAGGCTTGGAGTTCAGGGAGGGCTGGGCTCTGAAGGCAGCTGTGAGGGTCTAGACATACATGCTACAATATCTTCCTGAATGAATGAGATGGCCATGGCTAGAGTGTAGCAAAAGTCCAGGGAACCCTCATATTTAAAGAGCAGGGAGAAATGGAGACTGCAAAGGTCCCTGAGAAGGAACAGAGATGGGAAGAGGAGGAAAACCTCGGAGGTGTAAGGTCTGAGCTAAACAAATGGTGTGTCTAGTGAATAAATGGGCAAAAGACATAAATAGACACTTCTCCAAAGAAGACATCCAGATGGCCAACCGACACATGAAAAAATGCTCCACATCACTCATCATCAGGGAAATACAAATCAAAACCACAATGAGATACCACCTTACACCTGTCAGAATGGCTAACATTAACAACTCAGGCAACAACAGATGTTGGCGAGGATACAGAGAAAGAGGATCTCTTTTGCATTGTTGGTTGGAATGCAAGCTGGTGCAGCCACTCTGGAAAACAGTATGGAGGTTCCTCAAAAAACTGAAAATAGAACTACCCTACAACCCAGCAATTGCACTACTAGGTATTTATCCAAGGGATACAGGTGTGCTGTTTCGAAGGGACACATGCACCCCAATATTTATAGCAGCACTATCAACAATAGCCAAAGTATGGAAAGAGCCCAAATGTCCATTGATGGATGAATGGATAAAGAAGATGTGGTATGTATTTACATGAGTATTACTCGGCAATCAAAAAGAATAAAATCTTGCCATTTGCAATTATGTGGATGGAACTGGCGGGTATTATGCTAAGTAAAATTAGTTAGTCAGAGAAAGACAAATATCATATGACTTCACTCATATGAGGACTTTAAGAGACAAACAGATGAACATAAGGGAAGGGAAGCAAAAATAATATAAAAACAGGGTGGGGGACAAAACATAAGAGACTCTTAAATATGGAGAACAAACAGAGGGTTACTGGAAGGGTTGTGGGAGGGGGGATGGGCTAAATGGGTAAGGGGCATTAAGGAATCTACTCCTGAAATCATTGTTGCACTATATGCTAATTAATTTGGATGTAAATTAAAAAAATAAAATTAATTTAAAAAAAATTTTAAAAATGGTGTTTTAGAGGAAGTGTTAAGTGGAATTATTGTTTTAATTAGGATAAATATAATCCTTATCTCATAGGACTCTTGTGAGGATTAAAAGAGATAACATATGCAAAAAAAATATTTTAGTAATTCATAGAGGTTTTTAATGTAGGGTGTTCTCTTTAGCAGAGAATGGGAGTATATGGGGTAAGGGTTGGGGGAAGAAGGCCAGAATGTTCCTTCTGAAGTAACTTCCCAACACCTGATGCATCTAAAGCAAACTTGTAAGCAATTATTGACACTTGGGGCCAGCCAACCTTTGATACAGTGCACTCTAACTTTGGAAATCATGAAAAATGACCCTGCTCTCAAAAAAAAAAATCTCTACCTGCTTAGTACTGCTTAAAAATCCCTTCCAGGGAAGATCCACAAAGCCATTTTACTCTATAATAAAAGGTTTTAAAATGCAAATACCTGGAGCAGTTACCACAGCAATATGAAGGATAGAGTTAAGTATAATTACGTTATCAGATCCTGCCCTCCCTTTTTTTTTTTTTTTTTTTTTTAACTTCAGAAAGGCACCCAGAACCAGGAAGGAGCAGGGAGGGGAGGGAGAGTTTGGTCACTGAAGGAGAAATAAGAGAGGTGGGAGACACCCAAGGCAAATTTCACTGACTTCTCAGTTTCACAATTTTGCTTCAGGCAGGATCTGTTTATCTTCATATCTGTCCAGAAAAAATACAACTTTTGTGCACATGTACATTACATCTCTCTGGGTAGATGGTGCTAACCCTTACCTTAGCAGGAAGAATGCATCTCTCCTGTGTGTTCCACAGGAGTGTATTTTTCTCTGGGAAATGTTGGTGACCTAATATCTAGAATCTAAATGCAGATTCCCAACCCTGCCTAATTTAGGGTGCTGAGGGTGTGGAGTGGACCCAGAAGTTACCATGCTGAACCAATGCAGGAATCACTTAAGTTGGCCCTTTAGGAATGGTACACCTGGGAACCCATCCTCGGAAACTGACCTGTGCTTCACCTTTCCAGTAAGCACTCAGGAATGTGTCAGGTTGTTAGGTTTACTTGTGCCTGGTGGGAAGGCATGTCCTAAACAGAGTAGAGGACTAAGAGGGTAATGGACCCCGCTCCCCTCCCAAGGAAATGGGGAAAAGGAACTTCTGAATACATGGATGGGCTCCTCAGGCAACCAGTGGTATCACAGCATGGGCAGGGGGCTGTTCTTGGGCACTGAGGCCAAGGAAGCCTCTCTGAAGCCTGGAAGATTGCCAGGTCTCCATTTGTGTAATCTGTATAATTGGCAGTGTCCTTTGTCAGGGCCTATGAGGATATTTCTCAGTCAATCACTGTCATATGCACAATCAGGTTATTTCTCTATGCAACCATTCCTTTTCTAGAGACCCTATACATCCTTGCAGTACATTAAATCCAGGAGGCTGTTTGTTACCATGGGATTCTGAATAATTAACTGAAGATGGCCCTTAAATTCAACTCAATTGTATTTGCACCTATTAAGCACCCATTATGTGCACCCTGATTGGAGGCCAGAGAAGCAGAACAGTCCTTGCCCTCAAGGCGGTTTATCTCAGTCCTGTTGGGAGATGTCAGGCTCAACCTGCCACCCCTCCCTCAATGCCACACTTCTCTCTCCACATGCCTTTCTTCTCCACTACCCACTCCCCTGCCCTAACCCCAGCTCCTGGACTTGAGACAGATCTGCTGAAGAAAGCTCTGGGGAGCTTCAGGCTCACCCTGGCTGCTGGTCTGCCTCCTGCCTGAGCCCAGCTCTGGTAACCAGATGCTGATGCCATCTCCTTTGTGCCTCAGTACTGCCTTGGACTCTGTCTTGTACCTGTAGGACAAGCCTCTGATTTCTCCTCATCAGGAGCAATGTCATCATCTCCCCATACCACTCTGGCATGAACCACCCCAGTACACAATTACATCATGTAGTGCTAATGTCGACTTGTCTCATCCCTGTCACCCTCCTGATCTGCCTGCAGACTGAATTTCTGACATCTGTAGCTGGGTCTAGACTCTTTGTATATGACTTTCCCTCTTGTTCCCAATTCTAGTGAACAGACCTAATTCTAGTATTTACTCCTTTAATAATCAGTCCTACCCCATTTCAGTTAATCATAGATGTGCAGCTGTTTCTTGAGCTATGTCAGGGAAAAGGGAGTTTAAAAAAAGAAAACAAATGCAAGACAATGTGCACACAAATGTACAACAGTGTGGTACAGGGCACGTGCACACAAATGTACAACAGTGTGGTACAGGACACACACAAAATGGAATGACTCCAACTGAGAGTACAGTGCATATTCTGCTGGACCAGACCTGTGTATGCCAGTAGAGGCAATCATGTCATGCCAGTAGTCACCCAATCATGAGGGCATATTATCTCTCAAGATGCTCCCGCAAAGTGAGAGAAAAGAGAAAGAACAGCAAAACTCTGAGGTCCTCAGCTAAAACAAACAAACAAACAAACAAACAAACAAAACCCAAGGTGGCTGGCAAGCCATGCACTAAATTCCAAACAAGTAAAAGATTGGAAGAATGCTGGTCCCATGGACACTTAAAATGCAAAGTCAAAATAGGAATTCATTAGCCTTTCTCCAAGTCTCCTGACTTGGTTGACTATCATCCAGCCATCCAGACTAGAAATCTGTTGTTAGAGCAAAAATGAAGACTGACTCCAAAGACTGAGCACAAAGTGGAAGTCACTATTGCCAAGCAGGGGACCAATCCAGCAGAGCCTAGGCTCTAAGGGATGAAGTTGCAACAGGTCACAGAGCTTCCTGTATTGTGAAGGCAGAATCTCTGAGAGTTGCTGACAAGGGCTAGCCAGAGGTAGATTCTGTCATGTGCATGTAGCACCTTTTTTGGGATAATGACACTTGGCTGCTTTCTGTTGTGTGTCTCAGATACTGAAGAGGGATTACAGCACCCACCCCCCACCACCAGCAGGCCTGTACTGCTGTCAACATCCTAGGTGTGTGGTCAGGATGTGTTGCTGGGAATCATACTACTGCCTTCCTCTTCCACAGATACCTACATCAACTGATAACCAAGTCATTTAATCACCTGTGTCTTTTCATTTCTCATTTGTCTCTTCCTTTCCATCCTACTTGTGCTGATTTAGTTTAGTGCTAATCTCTTCAGATTTTAGTGCACATCATTGGTTCTTTTAAGTCTCAGTGCCCCGGGCATCCCATTGTTTACACATTCTCCCAGCACAGTACTTGGTTTGTGGCTTTCACCTGTTTATTAATCTATCTTCCTCTCTTGGACGGTGAGAACATGGAAGCTCCCATGTCTTAGTTTTTCTTATATGTTCAGAAACTATTATAATCTCCATGTCCAGTAGGCACTTAAGAAATGAAAGAGAATGAATGAAGACCTATTTCTTCACAAATTACATCATCTTCACATCGTATATGTGAATAAAAGGAGTGTGTGTTTTAAACTGAGTCAGTGATCTCATATATATGACTCAGCTCATCGATAATCCTGGATAGTGATGGTGGAAAGATTTTGCTATAGGGTGAATAAAGAGTATTTTTCCTCATGAACCCTATTTCAGCCTGTCCTGTGTATCAAATACTTGGGCATTCGATTCTTGTAATTTATGAGTTCCTATATATTCATCTTCTGGGATAATTCACAGAACGTACTTGCAAATGGAAAATAATTTGCTGGTATTTTTTCCCCCTTTCTGGCACACGAATAAACGGAATGTTCTGACAACTTCAGTATCTCTTGCTTTGCCGACTGCCTTGCCCAATATTTGTCTTCAGCAATTTCACTGTAGTTATTTTTTTCTCACAAAGAAATACGTTTCTTCACATTTAAGAGGCACAAATTGTTGCTCCCACTTTTCAAAGGAGATGTGGTGTTTCCAGATTTAGAAAGACACTTCCAGCTGCCAGCTCTGTCAGACCCTGCCTTGGCTTAACGAGGAATGTTTCTGTTTTTCTTAGGCACAGGAAAAAAAAAGTAAAGCCCCCAAATTATTTAAGTATCTTTTGGTTTAGTTTAGAGGCCAAGAGAGGCAGCTACATGAAAATCTGGAGGAATGAGGTTGGGTTGAAGACTTGCACTTAACTACCAAATGCCGTGCCTGGCTTTGCACAGATGGGTTTAGTCTCTGGGCCTCTGTTTCCTTGCTGGTATAACAGAAAGGTGGATCTATATGGTTTTTGGAGTCTGTTCTAGTTCTAAAGTTCTGTGATTTGATGTATTATTCTCCTCTATTGCCACATAAGTTTGGGTTGTGTATACCCTCTCTAATGGAGGGAGACTATGCTTTATTGTAATGAAGTGGCCATGGACAGCAGGAATGGATTTTTTGACATATTTTGACTCCCTGTTCAGGACATGGGGAATGACAAATGGGTAACACTGGGACACGAAATGAAGAAGGTGTGGACCAGGACTTCCTCTCCTCTCTGGGAAATAGATCTGATTGCTCATGGAAGGGTCCTGGTTTGGGCTACACTGGAACCTCTACTGACTGGGTCACTCAGGTCCCATGGCGTTCCTTAGCAGGGGAGGATTTTTGGTATGCAGATGTTTCCTTAAAGGTCTAGATCACTGGTCTCTGAAACACCTAAATTTGATGAGGCTTTGAGAAAGAGGAGTGTTCTCATCCTCCTTGAACTTCCAGCAACCACTCCCAAATTGGCAGCAAACTTCAGAATCAATGGTGATTCCTTGAGGTAGAGGACTAGTACTGGACCACTGGTTTTTGTGGCAAAGTAGGCACACTAACCTCAAATCTTTCTGCCATAGACCTCGGCCACTGTAGCACTTCTTTTTGCTAAGGAGTTTGAGGGGACTCCCTGTTTTCAGCAGCTCTACAGTGAAGCCATAGCTGCAGCAATGGTGGTGAAGAATGGTTTCTTCTGGAAGACAAATGGGTTTTCTTTGAAGTGATCTGGGTAGGCACCCATGGGTTTCTGGAATGTATCACAGGCAGGAAATCCCAGGAGAGGAGAATAGATTTCCTGCCCTTGGAAGGGGAGTGCAGAATTTTATTGATTTGATTATGAAAAAGAAAGATCTCATGTTGAGCTGCAAATGGGTGAAATAGGACATTTAAATTGTACTCTATTTAGTTTCTCCCACAGATTACAGTTATTCAATAAGTGCTTTTTGACTGACTGAACAAATGAAACTGATGTCAGCAAGAAACTGAGGATAAAGGAGCTCTGCTGGCCTTTAGCTGTTGGTCTTGATTCATCCTCTAAGGTGCAGCTGGTGCTAAACAATGGGCAGAGTTTCCAAAGAGTAAGTGAAAATTGGCCCATTTCTTTACTTTAAGGTTTTTATTTCATTCCTTCATTCCTGAGCAGATGCCAACAAATCTGAAACCTCCTCTTCCTTTTCTTTGCATTTTCTCCCTTCTCTGTACTCCATTCTTTCCTCTTTCTTTCTACAACCTTGGTCTTCCACATTGAAAAACTGGTCAAGAGGAAAGAATGCTGGGGTTGAAGAAAACCGATCAATTTCTACACTGAGCCTGAGAGCATTCCTTTGTGTATCCTTGCATACATTCACCTTGAGCCCTGGGATGGTGAACAGGCAACAAATTCTAAGGACCTAGAAAGCCTTCAGGGTGCTGAGTCATCTCAAGTCCTTAGGGTTGCCTGAGCACCATACAGAGGGGGTTCCAAGTGCAGACTCTTTCCTTAGGGTTATCTATCCTGTACAATGAACTACTGCAAGATTTAGTGGCTTGAAACATCAGCCATTTTATTATATTTCACTATTTTGTCAGTTGGAAATTTAGCAGTTCTTAGGTGGGTGATTCTTCTGCTCCACCTAGAGTTGCCTGGATTTGCTCAGGGTATTCAGCTGCAGCTGGTCTGATCTGAAGGATTCAAGATGGCTTTTCTCACATTCATGGCACCTTAATGGAAGTGGTACTGACAGTAAGGTTAGCTTGACTGCCCCCTCTTCACATAATCTCACATACTTTCCACAGGCCTCTCCAGCAGGGTAACCAGACTTCTTATGCAGCTACTCAGGGCTCCAAAAGAGCAACGAGGAAGTGATCTACTCTCATAAAGGCTAGTCCCAGAACTAACACATCTTTTTCAGTGTATTCTAATGGTTAATATTATATATCAACCTGACTGGGCCATAGGATGTCCAGGTATTTGGTTAAACATTATTTCTGGGTGTGTACTTTGAGGATGTTTCTGGATGAGGGCATTTGAACTGGAACATTGAATAAAGCAGACTGCCCTTCATAATGTAAATGGGTACCAATCAATCCATTGAGGGCCTGAATCTAACATAAAGGCAGAAGGAAGAATTTGCATTCTCTGTTTGACTGCTTGAGCTGAGACTCTAGTCTTTTCCTACCTTAAGACTGGGACTTACACCACCAAGTGCCTCTGGTCCTCAGGTCTTTGGATTCAGAATAGAACACCACTGGCTTTCCTGGACCTCCAACTTTCACATGATAAATACTGAGACTTCTCAGTCTCCATAATCATGTGAGTCAATTCCTTATGACAAATCTCTTTCTCTATATAGGTATCTGTACTCTATAGATTCTGTTCCTGTGAAAACCCTAATACAACTATTCTAGGTTAGAATCAAAGGGAGAGGAAACAGAGCCCACCTCTTTAAGGGAGGACTATCAACGAATCTGCAGCCATCTTTAACCCATCCAGGGGTCTATAGGTTGCATGCTAGTGCACATACAACTGGGATTACCCTCTGCTGGGAATCAGCAGAATGAGGATCTATGATTCTTTGTGCCAAGGGATACCTGGCATGGGAACATCTGGGTCCACTTAATCAAAACTGTGACTAGACAGAATGGAGCAGAGGATTGTGTGCTATTAGATGTGACACTAATAACTGCAGAAGATTCTGGCTCTAACAGCCAAAGTTAAGAAGAATTTTGAAAGTGTAATCCCTAGAATTAGGCTGTTGGATGATTTTCATTTTATCTCTGAACTGTGTTTCCTTATGTTGGCAGTGACAGAGAGGAACACTGGATTCTTAGCCTAAATTACTCTTCAGTGTGATCTCAACTCCTTCATTTCATTTTTATACTGCTAAACTCAACCCCACTTTTCAATAAAGCTAACAGATGCAAGAACGCCCGAGGATAGAGTGCCGGACACTCTGTACTTTATCTCCAATTGTCCTAGTAACTATGCATATTCCATGTGCTAGCCCCATTTTGCAGATGAGGAAGAGCAGCTCAGAAAGTTTTTTTTAAAAAAAGGGCATACTTGCTATTTGAACAAAGGTCTGCTTGGTTCCAAATCCTCTTTCCACTACCCCATGTGATCTTTGGGAAATCAGAGTACCTTAGAAAACATCCATACTGGACTGCCCAAGAAAGCACAAAGCCAACAAGGCTAGACTGAGAATTCAGTGAAAGGTCGCAAGCTTAATATTGCACCCAGCTACTACCCTCATGGATTCTACTGCTGGGCCACCAGCATGCTTTCATTCCAGCCACATCCCTCTTTGAGGAATCTTGATACACATAAAAACATAAAGGTGTAGAGTGATTTGTCCTTTTTCAGGACTATTTTCTTTTTATAAAATACCTCTTAGCTAAATTCCTTTGAACAGATAGCCCTATTAGGGTATTTAAGTATGATCCAATATGCAAAGAACTATGAAGAAGAATCATCTTGATATTATTCCCTTCTCATAGTACCTAACAGGGTTAGCCTGGGCCCTTGAAAAAGATGGTGTAAAAGAAACTGGGGAGGTTGCTAGTAAGCCTGGAAGAGTCAGGCTACAATGTAATCTAACCCCCTAATCAGTGAAGGTGAGCAAAGGGAGGATGGTGGAGGTGTCCTAGCGGGCTATGTAGTCTCAGGAAGATTCAGCTTAGCTGTTGGAGAGTCCTTGAGTCAAAATTGGTCATCAGCTGAGTCTGAATCTTCTCAAGGAATGGACCTCTTTCAGAATTCCTGTCCTGCTCAGTTACTGGCCAGGAGTGCCCTGTGGGTTACAGAGTGTGACAGCTGGATCTTTGGTCCATTGAACACCCCAGAGTTGGAGGCTTACAAGGCTCATTCTCATGGCTGCCACATTAACAAAGTTCTGAGCATACATACGATGCTTAATAAATGCGTGTGACAACATGGTGTCCAAAGCAGTCTTCTTTTTTTTTAATTTTTAATGTTTATTTTATTTTTAAGAGAGAGAGAGAGACAGAGCATGAGAAGGGGAGGGCAGAGAGAGAGGGAGACACAGAATCTGAAGCAGGCTCCAGGCTCTCAGCTGTCAGCACAGAGCCCAATGCAGAGCTCGAATCCATGAACTGCAAAATCATGACCTGAGCCAAAGTCGGATGCTTAACCCACTGAGCCACCCAGGTGCCTCCAAATCAGTCTTTTAATACTCTGTGCACTTCCTACTTCTGTGCTTTCACTCAAGTTTTCCTGTATGGCTAGCCCTTCTCTTCTGTATCTACATCCAGAAGCCAGCTCAGACCCCATCTCCAAGATGTCTTCTCCAATCCCCACTGCCGGAATTAATCTTGTGAATCCTTCTAGATACCTGTGATACTATCTCTATACTTTTATCATTGCATCTAATATAGACTAATGCACACTGGATGTATCCATTTGTATGTATGAGGTCTAGAGACCTAGGGTAGTGTCTTATTCACTTTTTGTGCATCCCCACAACCCCCAGAGCAATTTAGTGCAGGACTTTGCACATAGTAGGTTCTTAATAATTAGCTGTTGAATTTGGTGAGATTCTTGCAATAGGATGTACCTAAATATATCTTTGGGAAGAAGTGGTAGTATAGTTCTGCCCAGAGTCTCTTAAAGAACTTGAAATAGTGTGTCCCAAAACTGACCACCTTATCATATCCCTGAGCTTACTTCATGTCTTCTATTTCAGTGCCCACCACCCATGCTCCAGTCCCTAAGCCAGTCAATCTTAACATCCTCCTTGGCTGCTGCCCTGGGTCACACCCACGCTAATGGTGCTACTTTGGAAGGGTCTCCCTGATCTTCTTTCCATCCCTGAAGTTTCCATCCTCTCTCACCTGGACTATTGTACTGGCTTCCTTGTGGCCTGTTCTGATGTATGCCCTCTTCTTCTCCAAGCCCTTCCATTGTCCCCAAGTCAAGTCTGGGACTAATGTGCTCTGAGTAAGGTGCCAAAGGCACAGAACTTAAGGAGACACTACTTTCAGGATCATGGAGGTGCCAAGAGCAAAGGCCTCCTTAAATTTTGCTTCCTCCATGCCTCACTCATTTCACTCTGGTCTTAGACCTGCCCAGAGTTCAACTGTGATAATGACTTTCCTTTACTGTAAGTTCTTCTAGCAATCTTCATTGCAGTAGATCCCAAATATGTCTGTGCATTGCCTGCAGACCTTGGTGAAAAGAGACTCTTTGACCCCAGCCCAGACTGAATCAGGCTGGTAGTAGATAGGGTTCAGGAATCCGCGTAGCTAGGTCTGGGAACCACTGACTTATAGGACCAAGTCTAGGCTTGGAATAACATTCACGCTTCCTCCCGATTTGGCACTTGCCTGTTTCTGGCTTTATTTTCAGGCGGTTTCCTCTTGGGAGACACTCGATAGGCCAATCATACAAAAATCTCTCATTGGACCCAGGTATGCCCTGCATCTTTTTGTCTCTGTGCCTTTGCTTGGGTTTCTCCCTCTGGCCAAAATGCTCCTCTTGGTCTTGCCCATTCTCCTAGGCAAAATTCTACTTGTTCTTCAGGATCTACTTCAAATGCCATCTCATCTCTGAAATTGTTTGGGATCTTTCTTCCTGCCCTTTAACAGGGCATCTCCACCTTTGCTCTCATGTGTTTTACTTATAACATCAGCAGCACCTCTCATGCTGTGTCACACTGGTTCTATGAGGGCCCCCTCTCCCTGCCCAGGTCTTAGTGGTCAGGAACTGCTTATTTATATTGGATATGTAGCACCTCGTGCTTTGCCTAGAGCACAGTGAGCATCTATTAGTTGTTTGCTGAATTGACTGGAAATAAGTATAACTAGTTAAATTTAACTTTTCATAGCACCTAACATAATGCCTTGAACATGAGTCTCTAAAAATATTTGTTGAATAAATAAATGAACAAAGGAATAAATATGGGCCAGAGTTTAGCATCACCACTGAGTCACTTCAAGGGAACTTGTGTGTGTTTTGATATCACACAGTAGAGTTCAAATATCAGTGTGCATAAATAAGAATCATCTAGAATGTTATTAAATATGCAGACTCCTGGCCACACTCCCAGAGATGCTGATTCAGTAGGTCTGGGTGGGGCCTAGGAATTTACATTTGTAAGAAGCATCCTGGGTAATTCTGAAACAGGTGGCCCACAGACCACATTGAGAAACACTGCAGGAGATGCTGGGTGTTGTTTAGCAGGTGGTGTTCACTCTCTAGAGGGATTTTCAGACCAGCAATATTGAAGTTCAACCCTTAATGTTAAAGATATTGTGGAGTGTTGTTGGGAGGATGTGGAAAAAGCAGCAGGCCCCACGTGGCATCTGATGGGTTTCAGACTCTGGGAGGGCCATTCTTAGGACAGTCATGGAATTCTGCAACAGCAGGAAGAATGGCAGGCCCTGCAAGCTTCACTTTGATTGCAGTGACCCTGGTTTCTTGCTTGTGCCTGTTCTCTGCTGTGACACACAACTCTGTTTGGAAGCCTCCAGTTCCTGATACTGATTGGATCTGGGTGACTCCCTGGCTTGCTTCTATTCTCTAGGCACAGCTTCTATGGTGGTTCCCACAGAGCTATTGTCTCCATTACCATTATACTTCCTCCAACCTCACCTGCAAAGGGCAAATTGGGCGGGTCTGGTGGAAGGAGCCCTCAAAGATGAGCCTCCAGCTCTAGGTCCTGGTCTGAACTCTGCCACTAACCACCCACCAGACTTAGTACAGGCCACTTAATGCAAACAAGCAGGCCCTTTCTGAGAACCTGCTATGTGCAAAGCATTGTCTGCAGATCCTCTAGGACCCTATTCCTCAGGTGTAAAGTCCTCTGCAGTCCTAACTGCTCCAAATTGAACACAAAGCCAACAGGATAAAGCTAATTTCATTTTAACCTTCCCTTGAGGTCCAGGAACAGAAATGTCCTCTCAGAACAAAGAGGGTGACTAGAATGTTGTTGGGAAAGGGGAGTCCATCTCTCCTCTGAAAGATCCCTTGACAGAGTCACTGATTCATCCTCATACTCCCTTCTTCCTCAGCATTCTTCTATGTTCTGTGTAGAGATGGAAGAAGCAGATGCCTGGGCCAGAGAGGGGCACTTCTGGGGAAATGGAGCCCACAAGCGAGCAGAGCCTTCTGTGTTCTGGGAAAACCCTGGACAGGAAAGCAATACCTTTAAACTGAGAAAGGAACAGGACTCGAGGGGGTTGGAGGAGAGAAGGCCTGCACACACACCTAGTTCAACAACACAAGCATAGGCCATGTCACTGAGCATACTGACTTATCATCTCTCCTCAAATCCAAGAGGAAAGAAGGCAAGGCAGTACAAACATGAATAACCCTTCCAGTAAGAACAAGAGGTCAGCCAACTTCTGAAAGACACATGGGTCAGGCCAGATCTCCTTAGCTTGGTGCACTGTACCCACCCACCAGCAAACCCCAAGCTTCACTATTCTCTGCACCTGTGTTTCCCTTCCCACACCAGTGGGTATGACCCCAACTCTGGCATTTTGATCCTGTGCCTACACTTCTTACTGAACTGTCCTTGGCCTTTCTGAACCTTGTGTCCTTTCTCAGCTTAGTTTCTGTTTCTCTCCTCCAGGAAGTTCTCCCTGTTCTACCAACTGGCAGCAGGTGGACACTTGGCTGAGCTCTAGTCTAATGCCTCCTACCTTTCCACTCCTAAGGAATCCTTATATATTTTCCTCAAGGGCCACCATATTTGGAAGGACATAGTCTACTGATCAGTTATTTTGTAGCTTACTAAATCATGGCAGACCAGTCAATCACATATTTCCCCATTTTTATTACTCAGAGAAGATCCAACCTCACAGGGAGTTCATCTTTCCCACTTGACCATCCTGGGGCTGCTCTTGGTGCCAAATCACCTCTCACCTCTTTTTACCCTTTCTCTTCAGACTAAGTGCTAAGAAAACATTTTAATTATATACTGCACTCTTATTTGACACCATATGAAAAACAGTTGTTCCCATATTCTCCAATAAATGAGAATGAACAGATGATCTTCAAAGAAATTTTTATTGAAATTGACTCAGAAAGAGGTTTTTAAAAACCTAAACCATGGAAAAATTGGCAATGCTATCAAAAACTATCCAGATCCCAATAATTTAACAAGTTAGTTATTTTAAAGCTTTAAGAGAGAGATGTTTCTGATGCTATTTAACTCATCTAGGGCATAAAGGAAAAAGCCTCCTCCTTGTTTAATGAAGCCAACACATAATTGGTAGCAAAACCTCATAGAGATCAAACATACACACCACACACTTCATACGAGCATTGCCCAGAACACACACACACACACACACACACACCACATACACCTACATCACACACACACTATACCTACACCACACATACACCACACATATCATACACACACATGTGCATGTACACACACACACATACACACCACACTAAGGTATTCTCACTTTTAAATATATTAAAATTCTAATTAAAATATTAATAATAGAATCCAGTAGTCCATTAAAAAAATAAACTGTGAGGAAGTGGGGTTCTTTTCAGGGTGATTCAATTTTAGAAAACCTATTAGTGTAGCTCACTCTATTAATAGTCAAAGGAGAAAAGCCATGATTACCTTTGAAGATACAGAAAAGGAATGTAAAAAAATTGAACATTCATTTATAGTAAAACAATAACAATAATAAGAGCTAATATTTATTTTGCCCTCATTACGTCCTGAGTACTGTCTGACTTGCTTTGCATGCATTTCCTCATTTAGAGAACTGAGAAGGTAGCAGTGATGAAGGTACTATCTCTCGTGCTCATTTTACTGATAAGGAAACTAAAGCTCGGCAAGGTTAAGGATCTTGCCTCAGGTCACAGAGCTAGGAAGTGGGTTGTATACAGCTAGTATGTAGCATATTCCTAACCACTGTATCAAAATAGGAATGTAGGAATTCTTTCATAATACAATAGACATGTAAACCAAATTATAATTCAGCATCATGATTAATGAGAAAACAAAGGAAACATTTCGCTACAATCAAAAATAAGACAAGCATGTCCACTATCACTGCTATTATTTAACATTTTCCTGGAAGAGCTAGCTAATGCAATTATAAAAGAGAACCAATAAAGGGTATAAATATTGTAAGCATGGAGGCAAAATTCTATTTACTGCAGATGATATCACAATACACCTGAGACCCAAGGGAGACAACTGAAAACACATAAGAAACAATATGAGAATTCAGGGAGGTAGCCAGTCACATATTAACATTAATAAAAAGTCAGTAACTTTCTTCCATGCAAACAGCAACCAGGTAGAAAATTTAATGGAAGAAAAGATCTTATTCACCAAAGCAATGAAAAATGAAATACTTACAAATAAGTTAACAAATTTTATGTATCATATTATATGAAGAAAAAGGTACAACATTGAGAGACATAAAAGAAGACTTGAATTCATCAAGAGACGGCTCCATTTTTGAGAGGAAAAACAAAGGAATATTAAGTGCCAATTCTGTCTTTGTAATAAACTCAATCCCATGCCATCAAAATACTAACAGGGTTTATAAAAGAACTTGATAAAACTTAAACTTAATCTAGAGGAACAAACTAGTAAGAAAAGTCAGAAAAATTGTGAAAAATAAAGGAGGGAAACAAGCCCTACCAGGTATTAGGATGTATTGGAGTTAACCAAGACTGTGTGGTCCCACTCAACAAGAAACTGGCAGGACAGTGAAAGAGAATAGGATGGCCCAGACATAGGCCCCCAAACATGTGGTGATTGACACAAGCTGCAACATGTGATGTAGGTATCATTTCCAATCTATGGGGAAAATAGATCTGTAAATAGTTTTGAGACAACTGGTAGCCATTTGGGAAAATAGTAATACTAGCCTGTCACCTCATTCCTTATACTAAAATACATGTTGAAGGGACCAAAAATATAAATGTACAAATGAAGTCATAACTTTATTACGAGAAAATATGGGTATATATCTTTATAATCTTGGGATGGATAAAGCCTTTCTAAGCATGAAAATTCCTAGACTATAGGGGCGCCTGGGTGGCTCAGTCAGTTGGATGTCTGACTTTGGCTCAGGTCATGATCTCACAGCTCATGAGTTCGAGCCCCGTGTCAGGCTCTGTGCTGATAGCTCAAAGCCTGGAACCTGCATCAGATTCTGTGTCCCTCTCTCTCTGCCCCTCCCCGTCCCCCCTCTCTCTTTCTCCTTCAAAAATAAATAAACATTAAAAAAAAAGAAAAAAGTAAAAACTCCTAGACTTTATAGGGAAAAGTAACTACATAAAATAAACTTCTGTGCTCAAAAGCTACCAAATTCCAATTACAAGATAATTAAGTCCTGAGACGTAAACATGATGGCTATAGTTAACAATACTATGTTGTATATTTGAAAGCTGCTAAGAGAGTAGATCTTAAAAGTTCTCACTGAAAGAAAAAAGATTGTAACTATGTGTGGTGGTGGGTGTTAATTAAACTTATTGTTTATGCAATACATACATACACCAAATCATTATGTTGTATACCTAAAACAAATACAATGTACATGTCAATTATATCTGAATAAGAAAATAAACTTCTGTGCAAAGACAGAAGTAAAAAGTTGGAAGGAATGTACATACAAGCAAAGAGTTTATTGATTCTTCTACTAACCAAAAAGCACTTATGCATCAATAATAAAAAGATGAAATAGAAAAATGGGCAAAAGATAATAGAGGCAAATCTCAGGAAAAATGCAAGCAATAAGTAAAACAAGTAAAAATGTCCTCACTTCACTAATAATTAAAGAAATGCAAAATAAAATAATGAGTTATAATTTTCCACATAAATTAGAAAATAATAAAAATAATAATATCCAATGGATGAAAAGATGAGATAACTGACAATTATTGTGACTTATCTCATCAACTATTGGTAAGAATCTAAATCCAAAAATCATAATTTTTTTTGGAAAAAATTTGGCAGCATGTACTAAAATTTTGAAAGCCCTGAGGATGTTATGGATTAAACTGTGTCCCCTCCCCGTAGAAAAAAAAAGATATACATATATATATATATTTTTTAATATATATATATATATATATATATATTTCTTTTTTTTTTAAGTCCTAACCCCCAGCATCTCAGAATGTGACCTTATTTGGAAATAAAGTGGTTGTAGATGTCATCAGTTAAGATGATGTCATCCTGGAGTGGGGTTGTGTCCTAATCCAGTATGACTGGTGTCCTTATGAGAAGATTGCCATGTGAAGACAGAGACACGCCATGAAAATATCATGTGACATTGAAGGCAGAGATCAGAGTCTCGATCTCTGCCAAGGAATACCAAAGATTGCCAGCAAGTCACCAGAAGCTAGGAAGAGGCAAGGAAGAGGACCCTTATAGGTTTCAGAGAAAGCCCAGCCCTGTTGACATCTTGGTTTTGGATTTTAAACCTTCAAAACTGTGAAAGAGTACATTTCTGTTGTTTTAAGCCACTCAGTTTGTGGTACTTTGTTACAGCAGCCTTAGGAAATTAATACAAAGGACAAATTCCACATCTAAGAATTTATTTTCCCTGAATACTCAATTCTATGTATACAAAGATGTCAATTTCTTTGTTACCTGCAACCCTGAAACACTGGGTACTATCCAAATATCCAATAGCAGAGAATTCAGGAGATAGCCAAGACAAATTGGTAAGTTGAAAGGTCAAGTTGTAAAGCAAAGTCGTGTATGATACTAAACTTATCTTTTAAAAAAGTCATAATAATATGCTAGGATGTGGATAGAAAAAAAAACCACTGATGTACTTTTCACAAGTTGTTATTTGGTGGTAGAAATGTAGATAATATGAGGGGCTTTGCTTTTTCACATTGTGTATATCTATAAGATTTAAATATTTTAAACTTGGCACATGTTGCTTTTGTCTTCGGAAAAATCATTTTTATTATAAATTCTGTGAGGGAGATTCATACCTCACCTTAGCATCCTTCTGAGTTTTCAAATCAACTTCCTGGAGTGGCTATAAAAACATTTCACCTTTCCAGAATTCAGCTTTCTGACAATCTTCCCACACAGAACGTACCATACAGAAAACTCAGTGAGGAAGTTCGGCAGAAAGTCCTATTTGCTCTCTTACGTCCTCCATCAAAGCCTATTTACCTCCACTTTACACCCAATATAGACACCATCGTTATTCCAGGTATTCTAGTTATTCTTTGGAACTATCCCTTCAAAGAGGGGGAAAGGATTGCTCGTGGTTAGTACTCTGACCAGAAAGTGGGAGGTTTCACAAAAACTATAAAAAGTCATTACAAGGAATTACATATATACAAATCTGAGTCATTTAATATGGGAATAAACCATCATACAGGCTCAGCAACCTCTGAAGTCATCTTATTATTGTATTTCTATTACAAGTTAATGTATAATTGTTGTGACTCAGTCAAGAAAATGTTAAATTATGTCTATTGTTTAAAAACTCAGGGAAGAGTGACACATTTGATGTAGACTGCCATTTGAAATGGTTAACTTCAGGCCTTGAAGAAGCAAATGCTCAGTTATCTGGGAAATTTCCACCACCCAGTAAGACTCATTACCCAAGTGTTCTGGACAGTCAAGATTTTCCTCTCTCTTCTTGTCTTCCTTGAGCATTTAATCAAGGCCACCCACAGCCTAGAGGTTTTAGAAGTCCCCAGTTGAGCCATTTTCTTAACAGTAAACAGGGAGGAGATAGACAGGGAGGATAAGGTGCTAGGTGAGGCTTCATTTGCAGACCTTCCCCTGAGACAGATGGGCAGTGAGAGGCTGCAGGGGAGGGCTCCACACTGGGAATTCTCCACCCTCCTCTTGGACTTCTCTCTCTCAGTTAAGCCCAGATATGTTTGGTTAGGTTCTAAAATAAATAATGCTTGTTAAGCCTAATTAACATGTAACGCAAAAACAATTATGCAAATCATTTTAAAAGATCAACTTTGTTATAAGTGTTTCTTCAGGAATGGCTCTTCTTTCCAGTATGCTCAGCTTTCAGAATGCACTGTTTTTCTAGTCATCTAGGCTACTTTAATCAGCTCCCTCCAGGGAGGAGAGAGAGAACATTGTCCATTAGAACATTTCCTTATCAGAAGAGATCTACACAAAGGTAGGGCCATGGCAGCATGGTTACAAATGCTATAATTAGGCCAAAATGCATGCACCACATTCTCCCATTACCAACTTGTTCTAGAACTAGGGGTAAGATTTAAGTTAGGCTGAAATTCAGTGTGCAGTTCACTTTTTGCTTCTCTCTCTCATCTTTTTTAAAAGCTGGTAACCAGCATTAAAGACAATGTGGTTGGTATCCTTATAACTAAAATATAGCTTCATTTCTGCTCATGGAAATATGTAGTCAATTAGCCATAATGTGGTCCAGGCTCCCTTTGATATTCTAAAATAAAAACATTCCAAGTTATTTACTTGAGAAGATTTATTTCCAAGCACGCCCAGTAGCTGCTGTTTTTAATAATGCTGCTTTTAATGGGTGTGGGGCATTCTGTGTGGAGAGGGGATGTGTGGCTCAAAGTTCTGAACTATTATCACTGGATTGTTGGAGCAATAATCATGAAAGTTTACATTTAGATAGAACTATTACTGAACAGTGTTCATTCACACATATTTAACAATCTTTACATTCCTTTCTTTTTTCAGGTCAGGGAAGAGAAGCAGGTGGGGAGATCCCTTACTAGGATGTCTTGCCCTGGAAATTCTCCCCATAAGAACAAAAAAGGGAGCTGCCCTCTACATAGCATTGTCTGAGGAGTAGTTCCCAAATGTTTATTCTTGAACACAGCAGGACCAGATGCTCAAGGATATCCTGGAGAACATTAATTATTAAAATAAAGCAAAACCAAACTCCTGGTTCCACCTTGATTTGGAAGGAGTAGGGGTGGGGTGTGACAGAGGTAGAGGTGATAACCACAGATTTGAAAAGCAAGGCTTCTCATTTGTAAGTAGATGTTTGGACTCTTTAGCATGTCCCTGCTGTGTGAATTCAAGCAAATTAATCACCTTTTCTGAGCCTCACATTGACCATTTATAAAGTGATGATAATATCAGTAAGTTCTATCTCAAAGGGTTGTCTTGATAATCAAATAAGATTATGTATGCAAAAGTACCTACTAATATGTGAAATACTTTGCAATTTTGGCTAAACTTAGATATTGAAATCCTAGAAGAATTTGTGCTAAGTGATTTGACAGATTAAAAAAAAGAACCAAAACAAACAAATGGAAAGATATTCTACGCTCATGGGTTGGAAGAAGTAATGTTATTAGAATGTCCATACTACCCAAAGCAATCTATAGATTCAGTGCAATCTCTATCAAAACACCAATAGCATTTTTCACAGAACTGGAACAAATAATCCTAAAATTTGTATGGAACCACAAAAGACCCCAAATAGCCAAAAGAATCTTGAGAAAGAAGAACAAAGCTGGAAGTTTCATAATTCCAGATCTTAAGATATACTACAAAACCGTAGTAATCAGAACAGTATGGTGCTGGCACACAATAGGCACATAGATAAATAGAACAGAATAGAAAGCCTTGAGGTAAACCCATGCTTATATGATCAATTAATCTACAACAAAGGAGGCAAGAATATACAACGTTTTGAATAAATGGTTCTGGGAAAACTGGACAGCTACATGCAAAAGAATGAAACTGGACCATTTTTTTAAATACCATATACAAAAATAAGTTCAAAATGGTTTAAAGACCTACATGTGAGACCTGAGACCACAAAAATGCTAGAAGAGAACACAGGCAGTAATCTATTTGACAACAGTCTTAGCAACATTTTTCTAGATATATCTCCTCAGGCAAGGGAAACAAAAGCAAAAATAACTATTGAGACTATACCAAAATAAAAAGCTTTTGCACAGTGAAGGAAACCATCAACAAAAGAAAAGGCAACCAACTAAATAGGAGAAGTTATTTTCAAATGATATATCTAACAAGGGGTTAATATCCAAAATATATAAAGAACTTATACAACTCAATACCAAAAAAACAAATAATCTGTTTAAAAAATGGGCAGAGGATCTGAATAGACATTTTCCAAAGAAGAAATTCAGATGGCAAATGGACACATGAAAAGATCTCAACATCACAATCTTTAGGGAAAGTCAAATCAAAACCACCATGAAATATTACCTAACACCTGTCAGAATGGCTAGAATCAAAAATACAAATAATAAATGTTGGTGATGATATAAAGAAAAAGAAACCCTCGTGCACGACTGGTGGGAATGTAACTTGGTACAGCTGCTGTGGAAAACAGTATGCAGGTTCCTCAAAGTTAAACATAGAACTACCTTATGATTCAGTGATTCTACTACTAGGTATTTACCAAAAGAAAATGAAAGCACTAATTCAAAAAGATATATACACCCCTATGTTTGTTTGTAGCATTATTTACAATAGCCAAGGTATGGAGCCAGAGTAAGTGTCCATCAATAGATGAATGGATAAATATGGGAGATTTATATATGTATACATAAATATATGTACACATATATAATGGAATATTAGTCATTAAAAAATTAGATCTTACCATTTGCAACAACATGGATGGACCTAGATGGTATTATGCTAAGTGAAATTAAGTCAGTCAGAGAAAGACAAAAAGCATATGATTTCATTTATATGTGGAGTCCAAAAAACAAAACAAATGAACAAACAAACAAAAAGCAGAAATAGACCCATAAATAGAGAGAACACATTGACAGTTGCCATGGGGAAAGGGGCAAAATGAGTGAAGGAAACTGGGAGGTACAGGCTTCCAGTTATAGAATGAGTAAGTCACAGGGATAAAAGGTACAGTATAAAAATATAGTCAATGGTATGGTAATTGGGTTGTATGGTGACAGATGGTAGCTACACTTGTGTGAGCACAGCATAACATACAGACTTGTGGAATCACAATGTTGTATACCTGACACTAACGTAACATTATGTGTCAACTGTACTTCACTTGAAAAAAACAACAACAAAGAACCAACATATGGTTTGGGAGGAGTTTTCAATCTAACTAGAGAGACAAGGTACATAGGAAATGGTATAAAAACTATATCTAATAGGCTATTAAGCCTTAAGGCATTTTTAGTGTGTACTGTGCTAGGGCAAACCATATGGGTGACTGAAAAGTATTATAAATAATATGGATACTTTTCTAAAAAGGCTTCCAGTTTTAGTGGAGACAATGGTTCCACCTACAAAGATTTACTTAGAAAGCTGTGAGAAAGAGCAATTGGAACTGCTGTCATCTAGGAAGAAATGGAAGTGTAGTGGGTTTGGAGTTAGAACAGCAAAGGGGAAAGAGAGAGGATCATTAGGAGAATAGCAAAGGCTAAGCATAGTGGCAGAAATAAATAGAGGTAAAGAGCACCAACAAGAAGACCAGCCTGGCTGGAATGGTGGAGCCCATTACAGACGGCCTTAAAAGCTCAGCTGAGAAGTTTGTACTTGATACATCTGTACATATTTTGTATACATGAGAGGAACCTATTTCTATACCAACCCTTGAAACTTTAGGACTGTACTGTCCAATATGACAGCAACTAGCACTTGAAATGTGGCTAGTCTGAACTGAAATATGCTGTAAGTATAAAATGCATACTAGATTTCAAAGACTTATTACCAAAAATATTCACTAAATTCTTTTATGATGATCATTTGTTACTATGATAGTATTTTAAATATTATTAAAATTATTTCACTTGTTTCTTTTCTTTTTAATGTAGCTGTTAGAAAATGTAAAGTTACATATGGGAGTTGCATCACATTTCTATTAGACAGCCCTGTTCTAGAATGTCAGGATAGGCCTTAAAGAATTTTATTCATGTGACGCCTGGGTGGCTCAGTCAGTTAAGCGTCTGACTTCAACTCAGGTCATGATCTTGCAGTTCGTGAGTTCGAGCCCCACGTTGGGCTCTGTGCTGACAGCTCAGAGCCTGGAGCCTGCTTCTGATTCTGTGTCTCCCTCTCACACTGCATGTGCTCTGTCTGTCTCTCTCTCAAAAATAAACACTAAAAAATTTTTTTAATAAAATAAAAAGAATTTTATTTGCATGAAGATCCAACAAACACAGGAGTTCTGGGAGAAGCAGGGAGGCTTTGAGGTAGATGGTTTGGGAGATGCCCAGGATACAAGAATTAACAGTATTATATCCTTCCACCCACACTCTACACACCAAGAAGAGCCATGGATGACAGTAAATTAGAAGAGAGTCAGGGCAGTAGGATTTGGCCTTGGAATAGTGCATATAGATTGGTATTAAGGAATATTTTGTGTGCAACACTGAGGGATATCCTTCAAAGAAAAGAGCCACATACAAGAGCTATAGCAGGAGGGCCTATGTCTAAGAACCAGAGCCATAAAAGTCACAAACCTGAATGCGAGACAGAGAAACCGCCTCTACATTAGGAAAATATTACTGGCTACAAGGGCCACATGGTTTACCACTAGGCAAGCTCCAGGGAGCAGGACAGCCTTTGGTGACAAGAAAGAGGTATAGAGGTGGCTCCAGCTACCAGGAAGTAGAGTGGAGAGCAGCAGTACTGACCAAAAAAGAACAATATTCTCCAAGGAGACAAAAGCAAGCCCCCAGAAAAGAAAGAGGCTTACAGTGTCTATTTGGGTCTGGAGTCAAAAGTGATTTCTGGCTGTCAGTGGGTATCTGACTCTTCGTTTAGGCTCAGGTCATAATCTCATGGTTCATGAGATTGAGTACCAGGTCAACTCCAAGCTGAGCATGGAGCCTGCTTCAGATTCTCTCTCTCCCTCTCTCTCTATCCCTAACCCTCTCATTTTCTCTTTCTCTACAAAAAAAAAAAAGTGATTTCTTTTTTTTAAGTTTATTTATTTTGAAAGACAAAGAGAGACACAGTGTGTGTGAGTGGGGGAGGGCCAGAGAGAGAGAGAGAATATCAAGCAAGCTCCACCTCAGCAAGAAGCCCGATGCAGGTCTCAATCCTATGAACCATGAGATCATGACC
The DNA here is from genome assembly GCF_023721935.1 of Panthera uncia. NCBI lineage: Eukaryota > Metazoa > Chordata > Mammalia > Carnivora > Felidae > Panthera > Panthera uncia. Next base: position 65,642,852 of record NW_026057578.1, read on the forward strand.
TAAGCCAAAATCAAGAGTCAGCTGCTTAACCAACTGAGCCACCCAGGTGCCCCCCCAGAAAAAGTGATTACTAGTGTTACTAACATGATATAGATAGATAGATAGATAGATAGATAGATATCCTGATATCATGGAGAAAGATTTGCTATCTGTAATATGACTGTGCTCTAAAGAGAGTGAGTTGTGTTAATAAAGAGGCATTTGTTCTTCTGAGCACTTTGACAGATATGTTTATATAAATTTGGGGTAGAATATACCTGTAACTCCTTTTCTACCTTCCCCCCAAGCACCTCATCCTCACCCAGGGGCAGATGTCAGCACTATAAGAGAATGGGAAGAATTTGGAGGGATGGTAGGCAGAGAGGAGGGAGAGCAGAGGGGAGAAGCAGCTGGTGAGAGGAGAAAAGAGTCCTCATTTTGTGATGTGATCCTCTTTCGTAACCCCACCAAATCTTATAAAAATTCGGCTAAACTCACCAAGATTTGGCATGAGTGGATTTCTTGGAAAAACCAGCAGAGACAGTTTTGCCTCTGGGGTGATCTAGGGAGAAACAGAGCACATTCAAAGGCCTAGCCAGACCTCAAAATGAAAGTCCCCCTGTTTCATTTCATATTAGTGAGTGAGACAGAGAAAATAAGAAAGAGAAATGAAAGAAAGAAAGAAAGAAAGAAAGAAAGAAAGAAAGAAAGAAAGAAAAAGAAAAGAAAGGGGAGGGAAGGAAAGGAAGAAAAGGGGGGAGGGAAGGAAGGGGGAAGGAAGGGAAAAGAAAAGAAAAGAAAAGAAAAGAACAAATGAAAATTTTGGAGTTTAGAGACAAAAATTGTGCCCAGGGATGACATGTGAGAGGAGCCGGCCCTGTTGGCCTTCTTTCTTGTTTTGGCCACCTGGGCCAGGCCAGAGGGACTCACAGGGATGCCCTGGCTATGTAGACTGTGCTGTTTTAAGGCACTGCTGTCTTCCTGGGAAGGTACACTAAACTTTTCCAAAGCTCTTTTATCACATCCTTTTCAAAAAATTGCTTTGAGTTTTAGTACAGCCTTCATTGGCTCAAAGACCATAACCTTGAAAGACTGAGAAGTGAAAGATGCCGGGTCTCCAGACTGAAGGATCAGAGTTGCCTCAGATGCAGGAATTGGGGGAAGAGGAGGAGGCTGGAAGGGTCAGAAGAGGGAGCCAGGGAAAATGGGAGGGGTGGGATCATGACACTTGCCTTCCTGTTCTCCTACTCATCTGTTAGTATTGGAATGAGTAGGCTTCTGGAATTCAGCTGAGCACTGAGATTTTTTTCCTGTTGCTTTTTGGGCTCATGTGTTAACTGAGGATTCCCACACAGAGCTCCTCAGACCTTGAGCCAGCTCTGCAGCTGGCAGTGTGCATTTCTTCCTGGCACTGGGGAAGGAGTGGGCAGGAAGAAGGACCTCAGGAAAGGGGAGGGATCTTAACAGAGAGCCCGAAGTGTCCTAAATGAAGCTCTCTCTGTTTGAGTCGACCAGCAAAACTGTGTTTACTCCAGCAAGAATCACCTTGGCAACCAGTAGAGCCAAAGGAGTCCTAGTTTTTAGGAATGTGTTGTGATGGAAGAGCTTAGAGATATAAATATAAATATGAATTCTCTATGTGCATGTGTATATACACAGATAATACGGTGTGTGCATTTGTGTGTGTGTGTGTGTGTGTGTGTGTGTGTGTGTGTGAGTGCTTGGCTCTACCTATTTTCTTACTAAAGAAGTCATCAGTCTGACATAATGAGATTTTCTCAGCTTATTTCTCGATTGCCTGTATTGCAGCCATGCTGCCTATCCTTTGATAATATATTGGGTAACACGGAAAGTATGGTGAGTTCTGTTTCAGAATATGGTAGAGGGTGAGGGAGAGGCTGTTTCAGAATATGGTAGAGGGTGAGGGAGAGGCTGTTTTAGAATATGGTAGAGGGTGAGGGAGAGACTGGACAGTTGCATTTCCCCAGAGCATCAGAACTTTCTGGGGTCATCATGGACTTAGGACCTGGGCCTTCGCTTATCACGTCAAACAGATGCAGTTCTCTCAACAGTAATCAGGTTCCATGGTTTCCAATCACAAGACCTATTGGTTATTTTTCGGTAATAGTTGCCAATAGTACAACCCAGACTCCTCTCAGAAGGAAGGAAAGTGAGAAATAACATTCATTCCAGGAAATTCTTTGATAAGCACAGAAGGTCAGGATAAAAGGAAGGAGTTATCCCAAGAAATACTGTTATTTTGCCATAACAACCATCTCTCTATTAGAGAACACCAGCCAAATAAATGACCAGGAACATTCACACTGGTGCACGTTCTCCTGGTCAGGACTGAAACACAAAGGCAAATACTCACTTCAGGACTTTCTCTTACCCTTAGATTACAATCTCTTTTTTTCAAATGGTCCAAGGGGGAGGGCTAGATCTAAAGTGGTATTGGTGGATATGTGTGCAGGAGATAATTGAAATATAACAATCAATTAGACTTGATGAACAACTGGATGTGAGAGTGAGGGGAAAAAGAGGAATGTAGAGTGACATACTGATTTATGGCGGGTGAGAAGATTGGCTAATTATGCCACTGAGATAAAAGTTAAATAAAGATTCAAAAAAAAGAGGAAGTGGAGGGACTAGCACACAAGAGATTCCACCAATTTCTTGCAAGTTAGAAAGATAATGGAGGAAACATAATTGATTGCACAGTGCAGAAAGCTGTGACTGTCAGAAAGGAACACTGAGGAGAAGGGGATAAAAACTTGGAAATCCACAAGAAACACGAAGGGCAAGTGTGAGGTGTGACAATGAAAACAAGAGGACAAGTTGAAAGAGTAGTTCCATCCTCAGTTCCATTCCCTCCTCCTACTTTCAAAACCCTGAAAGCTGGCATAATGCCATCTCAATGGGAGATTGGGGGATTTTTTTCTAGAGAAACTTACTATAGAAACACTGCTCCACAGACTGATATCTGGGAACTTCCCAGAGAAATAGCTGGTTCCCCCCACCTTATCCATGTGCAATGAAGCCTACCAGGCATTAAGTGTTATACATATATTTAATTTTTTTTTAGGGCAGTTTTAGGTTCACAGAAAAATTGAGCAGAAAGTACGCAGATTTCCCATATACTTTCCTGCCCCCAAACGTGCTTAGCCTCCCCCATTATCAATTTCCCACACCAGAATGGCACATTTGTTACAACTAATGAACCTACATTAACATATGGTCACCCAAAGTCCATAGTCTACATTGGGGGTCACTTCTGGTGCTGTACATTCTATGGGCTTGGACAAATTTGTAAGGATATATATCCCCCATTACAGTAAAATACAGTTGTATCACTGCCCTAAAAATTCTCTATGCCCCACCTATTCATCTCTCCCTCCCCACAAACCCCTGGCAATGACTGATCTCTTTAATATCTCCATAGTTTTCCCTTTCCCAAAATGTATTATGCTTGAAACCATACAGTAGGCAGCCTTTTCAGATTGGCTTCTTTCCACTTACTAATATGCATTTAAGTTTCCCCTATATCCTTTCATGGCTTGGTAGCCGTTTCTTTTTAGATTGAATATATTCCATTGTCTGATGTACCAATTTGTTTATCCATTCACCTACTTAAAGACATCTTGGTTGTTTCCAAGGTTTGGCAATTATGAATAAAGCTGCTATAAACAACCATATACAGGTTTTTGTATAAACCTAAGTTGTCAACTACCTTGGGTAAATATCAAGGAACATGATTATTGGATTATATGGTAAGAGTATGTCTAGTTTGGTAAGAAATCACCAAACAAAATTATCTTTCAAAGTGGCCGTACCATTTTGCATTACACCAGTAATAAGTGAGAGTTCTTCTTGCCACACATCCCTGCCAGAATTTAATGTCAGTGTTCTGTTGGCTATTCCTTTTTTTTTTTTTTTTCACCCATTTCTCCCATCTTCTATCCCCACCTCTGGCAACCACCAATCTGTTCTCTGTACTGATGAGTTACTTTTTTTTAGATTCCATAGATAAGTGAGATAATTCGTATTTGTCTTTGTTTGACTCATCTCACTTAGCATAATGTCCTCAAGGTCCATGAATGTTGTTTCAAGTGGCAGGATTTCCTTCTTTTTATGGGTTAATAATATTCCATTATACATATCACATTTACATTAACTATTCATCCATAGAACACTCAGTTTGTTCCCATGTCTTGGCTATTGTAAATAATGATTCAAGGAATATGGTGTGTGCAAATATATCTTTTTGTGATAGTGATTTCACTTTCTTTGGATAAATACCCAGAAGTAGAATTGCTGGATCATGTGGTAATTCTATTTTGCATTTTTTGAGGAACCTCCATACTGTTTCCCATAGCGGCTGCAACAAGTGAATGGGGGTTCCTTTTTCTCCATAACCCTGCCAACACTTATTATTCCTTGTCTTTTTGCTACTAGTCATTCAGACAGGTATGAGGTGATATTTAATCGTGGTTTTAATTTATATCCCTGCTGATTAGTGATGTTAAGCATCTTTTTATGTTACCTGCTAGCCATCTGTACATCTTTGGGAAAGTATCTATTCAGGTCCTCAGGCTATTTTTTTTTTTTTTTACGTTTATTTTTGAGACAGAGAGAGACAGAGCATGAATGGGGGAGGGGCAGACAGAGAGGGAGACACAGAACTGGAAGCAGGCTCCAGACTCTGAGCCATCAGCCCAGAGCCCAACACGGGGCTCGAACTCACGGTCTGTGAGATCGTGACCTGAGCTGAAGTCAGACGCTTAACTGACTGAGCCACCCAGGCGCCCCAACCTCAGGCTATTTTTAATAGATTTTTTTTCTATTGAGTTGTATGAGTTCTTTACATATGTTGGATATCAGACCCTTATCAGATATATGATTTACAAATATTTTCTCCCATTCTGTAAGTTGCCTTTTGATTTGTTGATGGTTCCTTTTGCTGTGCAGAAGCTTTTTTTTTTTAATGTTTATTATATTTATTTTGAGAGAGAGTGAGAGAGACCACCAGCAAGGGAGAGGCAGAGAGAGAGAGAGAGAGAGAAAGAATCCCAAGCAGGCTCCCCACTGTTAGTGCAGAGCTCAACATGGGGCTCAATCTCATAAACCATAAGATCATGACCTGAGCTAAAACCAAGAGCTGGACACTTAACCAAATGAGGCCACCCAGGTGCCTCAAAGTGTGCAGAAACTTTTTGATTTGGTGTAGTCTCACTTACTTATTTTTGCTTTTAGGCCTTTGTTTTTGGGGCCAGATCCAAACAATCATTGCCAAGATTGATGTCAAGGAGCCTATCACCTATGTTTTATTCTAGGACCTTTAAGATTTCAGGTCTTACATTTAAGTATTTAGTACATTTTGAGTTGATTTCTGTGTATAGTGTAAGATAGGGGCCCAGTGTTATTCCTTTGCATGTGGCTGTCCAGTTTTCCCAACACAATTTAAGAGACTATCCTTTCCCCATTGTGTTTTCTTGGCTCCTTTGTCATAAATTAATTAACCATATATGCATAGGTTTATCTCTGGGCTCTCTATTCTCTTCCACTGATCTATGTGTCTGTTTTCATGTCAATATCATACTGTTTTGCTTACTATAGCTTTGTAATATAGTTTGGGCCAGTTTCATCTGGTCATTCTAACAGGAGTATAGGGATATCTCATTGTTGTTTCCATTTGCATTTCCCTGATGACATCGGATGTAGAACACCTTTTCATATGCTTGTTTACCATCTGTACATCTTGGGTGAGGTGTCTTCTGAGATATTTGGCCTATTTTTAAAATCAGTTTGTTACTTTCCTTTCTGTTGAGTTTTAAGAATCATTTTTATATTTTGAGTAATAGTTTTTTTATCAGATATGTCTCTTGCAATCATCTTTCCCAGTCTGTAGCTTCTCTTGACAATATCTTTCACAGAGTGGAATTTTTTTGTTAACTCTAATGAAATCCAGCCTAACATTTCTTTCTTTCATAGAGTACACCTTTGGTGCTGCATCTAAAAAGTTGTTGCCAAACCCTAGGTCATCTGGATTTGCTCCTAAGTTATCTTCTACGAGTTTTATAGTTGTGTGTTTCATGCATAGGTCTGTGACCCTTTTGAATTAATTTTTAGGAAGTGTGTAAAGTCTGCATTTAAATTAATGTTTTTGTATGTGGCTATCCAGTTGTTCTGGGATGATTTTTTGAAAAAAAACTATCTTTGCTCCAATGATTTGTCTTTGCTCTTTGTGAAAAATCAATTGACTACATTTGTGTGTGGATCTATTTCTGGGCTCTCTATTCTGTTCCACTGATCAATTTGTCTGTTTTTTTCACCAGTACCACATTGTGTTGATTACTGTAGCTTTATAGTTAGTCTTAAATTTGGGTCTTGTCAGTCTTCCAACTTCGTTTTCCTCCTTCAATACTGTGTTGGCTATTTTGGGTCTCAGTTTCTCCATATAAACTTTAGAATCCATTTGTCAATATCCACAAAATAATTTGCTGAGATTATGAGTGGGATTGCATTGAATCTACAGATAAAAGTGGGAAGAACGGATATACTGACAATATTGAGTCTTCTTACCCATGAATATAGAATATTTCCCCACTTATTTAGCTCTTCTTTGATTTCTTTCATCACAGTTTCATGGGTTTCCTCATATAGATTTTATACATATTTTGTTAGATAAATACCTAAGCAATTCATTTTGAGAGATGCTAATGGAAATGGTATTGTGGTTTTAATCTCAAATTCCACTACTTCACTTCTGGTATATACAAAAGTGACTTGTAAACTAACTTTGTATCCTAAAAGTTTGTTATAATCACTTATTAGTTCCAGGATTGTTTTTATTGATTCCTTCAGATTTTCTACATAGACAATCATGTCATCTGCAAACAAAGATAGTTTTATTTCTTCCATATATATATACATATATATACACACATACATATTTTTCATTTTCTTCTCTTAGTGCATTAGCTAGAATTTCCAGTATGATGTTGAAAAGTAGTGGGAGAGGGTGAGAGAGGACAACGTTGCTCCTTGTTCCTGATACTAGTGGTAAAGCTTTGGGCTTCTCACGATTAAGTATGATGTTAGCTACAGATTTGTGTGGCTATTCTTTATCAAGTTGAAGAAGTTTCCCTCTATTTCTAATTTACTGAAAGTTTTTATCATGAACGTGATTTTGTCAAATGCTTTATCTGCATCTGTTGATATGATCATGTGATGTATTCTTCTTGAACCTACCGATACGGTTTATTACATTCATTGATTTTTGAATGTTTAACCAGCTTCACATACCTGATACAAATCCCACTTAATTGCGGAATGTCTTTCTTTTTTACATTGTTGGATTTGACTTGCTGATATTTGGTTGAGGATTTTTGCATTTACATTCATGAGAGATATTAGTCTAACAGATACTGTGTCTAACAGAAATGAATACAAAATGTTCACCAAAAGATATAAGGTACTCAGAGTAATCAAAATCATAGAGACAGAAAATAGAATGGTGGCTACCAGAAGTTGGAGGGAGGAGGAAATAGAGTTAGTGTTTAATGGGTATAGAGTTTCAGTTTTATAAGATGAAAAGAGTTCTGGAGATTTTTTTGGTGATGGTTGCACAAAATTATGAATGTATTTAATACCACCGAACTGCACGCTTAAAAATGGGTAAGGTGGTAAATTTCATGTTAACCACGATTTTAAAAATTGAAAAAAAAAAAAAAAAGAGAAAGAGATACTACAATGTTCAGAGAAGCACTATTTATGATAGTCCCCCAACAAGCAATTACCCAAATATCCATCAGCTATAGAGTGGATAAATTGTTGTATATTCACAGTGAAATACTATACAGCAAGTATAAAGAACAAACCATTGGGTGCCTGGATGGCTCAGCTGGTTAAGCATCTGACTCTTGACCTTGGCTCAGGTCAAGATCTCATGGTTTGTGAGTCTGAGCCCCATGTCAGGCTGTATGCTGACAGCACAGCCCACTTGTCTCTCCTCTTCTCTCTCTCCCCTTGCCTGCTTATGTTCCCCACCACCACTTCCAAAAATAAAAAACAAACTATTGCTACCTGTAAAAACAAGATGTTTAGTGAAAGAAACCATAAATGAAGGAGTACATATTGTATGATTCCACTTATATTAAATATAAAAATAGCAAACACGAATTTGTGTTCTTACAAGTCAGGCTAGTATGTACCTTGGTGGGAGGGAGGGGGGAAGGTTAGTGACTGGAAGAGGGGGTAATGGGCTCTGGGATACTGGCAGTGTTCTGTTTTTAGTCTGGGTGTTGGGATGGTTAGCCTGAAAATTCAATGGGCTATACACTGATGATATGTGCACTTTGTAGTATGTAAATTACACCTCAAGAAAAAAAAATCAAAACAACAAAATTAAACACAAAAAAATTGTTTCTATATAATTTTGCTTTACGTTACAGATGTGGAAATTGAGGCTCAGAAAGGTTAAATGATATATGTATTGTCACATGATTTTCAAGAAACAGAACTGAAAATGTCCAAGGTGTGGGGGCTGCAAGTTCTGTGCACTTTCGCCTACACATCAGAGTAACTGTTGGTTATTTCCCTAGGAGATTTAGAGGTTTTCAGTTTGTTTGTGTTCTTTTTCAGGGGGGCAAAGTGAGAGTGAGTAGTGGGAACCAGTGCAGAGGAAGTGGACCCATGAGCAATATATGTAAAGCACCTTGGTCAGAGCTCAGCACATAGTAGAGCCTTAATAAACACTACTTTTCACTCACACACATCCCCCTTTCGAGGGAAATGACATGGAGAGAATGTTGAGTGCTGGTGGCTTTGGGGTAGACACTGCTCACTCCAGGACAGTGACTAGCCTAGAGTCTTAGGCTTCTGTGCTGAAGCCTCTTGTCTCCACCGCCAGAGCAAACTCTCCTGGGGGTGAGCAAGTGAAGCGAAGGCTTCTGGTTTAGGCTAGTATTCCTTGTTGCCTTCTGGGCAAGCAAGGAGCTGACCTGTGGGGTAGAGACCCAGTGTGGGAAGGAAGGGGGGTGGTCCTGATACCTCAATGTCCAAAAAGTGTGTGTGTGTGTGTGTGTGCGCGCGCGCGCGCGTGTGTAAGGCGGGCTCCTTTATGCGTCCTGCACTGACATTCTTGCTTGTCACTTCTTTTGTGGTGTCTGAGTCAATCTGGGCAGGGCAGAGGGTACACACTGATTTCTGCTTAGACAAAAGACAACCGTGTGCTCTAAGCTGCTCAGCACCCTTAGAAACCTGTGTTTTCAGGTCTGGAAGCTAGCGTTGTCCTTTTACCCAGATGGGCAGCAAAGATTTTCCCAGGAAGCATCCCTGCCAGCCATGGATTTCACATCATGACAGCGACACCTTGTGGCCTAGCGTGAAAGTCCAGCCCGCCCCCTTCTGTATTGGCTCTGGGACCGAGGGGAGGAGTTTAGGGAGGTTCCAGACCCTGCTCTTTACACACAGCTTCCAGGAGTCCTTAATCCCTACGCTGCCAGTTCCGCACAACTCAGCCCTTAATCACATCCTGTCCTGGGTTGCCCTCTGTTTCATGTGTAATCATTTAAAATCATTTTGTCCACCAAATTAGACTAAGGTTTTGGGGCTGGAATTATTGGAATTACAGAGCTTTTAGAGTTGGATGGGAATTTAGGGTCTTCTAATCTGACTCGTGGGTTTTTCAGATGGGAAACAAAGATGCTGGGGGGTAAGGGGAATTGCCCAGCTACTTAAAAGGGAGGTTTGGACCCGGTCCCCAATCTCCTGAACACTTCCAGTCCAGTGCTTTCCATGGCACCGTGCTATTTGTTTGTGTCACCCAGAGTGCTTGCACATAGTAGGGACCTGGTGTACAGTGAGTACTCCATAGATACCACCTGACTGACAGATCTTTGCCCTCTTGCCTCCAAAGTGAGTTTTCAATTGTCATCTGGACCATCTTCCACTTCTGGGCCTCTTGAGAGTTCTGATCAATTAAAGTAGCCACTTTTGCCATAGTAGGCCATTGTCATCTCCATTTATAAAGCACACAGTGTGGATTCAGGAAAGAGGAAATGAAAAAGAGATATACAATTTGAAGTAAAAGTCCCAATGCCAGCCATCCAATCAGATCAGCGGCTACAGTAGACTCCATAGGCTCTAGCTCAGTCCTCAAACCTAGATGTGCATCTAAATTCCTGGGAATCTTGTCATATGTTACGATTCAGTAGGCCTGGGGTGGGACCTAAGCTTTTGCATTTCTAACAAGCTCCTAGATGTTGCTGATTCTGTCTTTCGAGGAACAGGGATGTAGGTAACTACCCTACCCTGACCCAGGGCTTCTCAGAGAGTCACTAGCCCAAACTGAACCTCTCCCTCCACCTCAGCCCCGCTGACTGTGGCTTCAGGAAAAAGGGAAAGGAGCTAAAGCAATGGTGAACATTGTAGTCCCTCAGTGAGTCATTCCAAGTCCCTTTCCTCACCCTACTCCCCCTCTTCTCCCCAAGATTCTGCTGTCAGACAGTCTGGAAAGAGGCAAGGTTGAACCTGACCAAAACACTGCACGGAAAAGGGAAGATAGACTTGCTGTTGACATACCTTACAGTTTTCCTGAGGAATAGCCTTGCTTGGTTGCCATGTTGTATCTAGGTGCTGTGACACCCCTATAAGGCAAAGAGTTCTCTTTTTAATCATAAAATATATTTCAATTTATATTTCAATTTAGTTTACTTATAAGATATATTTCTCGATTATGCATATTTTCAATTTTACTATTCTTTTCCCACCACTAAACACACCAAAAAAAAAAAATCATTAATGCTAAATCGAAGAAAGGAAGGAAATGGGAATTTACTAAATCACTACTTATGACCAAAATTATGATGAATATTTTTATGCATAACTCACTTAATCCTCACAATGGCCTCACAAGATCGTGTTATTACCCTATGCTATAGATGAGGACAGTAAAGCTCTGGGAGGTTGCATAAATTACCTAGGATCACCCAGCAGTGTTAGGAGCACAGATAAGTTTGGTTGAAAAGTTTCTTTCCACTATAATGATAATAGAAACTAATATTTGTGCGTACCATGGACCAGACACTGTTCAAAGCATATACATTAATTTGCATAATCTTCACATCAACCTTAGGAGGCAGATACTACAATCACTCCTGTTTTACAGATGAAGAAACCGAGGCATAGAAAAGGCCAAATTACTGGCTGAAGTTCACACAGCTAATAAATGATGGAGCTGGTATTTCAATCCAGACAGCCTGGCTCCAGAAAACTACTCTCAAACACCATTCTATATTGTCTAACAATTCCCAACCAATTTTTTAAATCTCACGATTGAGTGGAAATTGCCTCCCCCATTGTTATGTCACCCTTTCTTTCTCAGTGTATCCTGCTCCCCCCAGAAAAATCCCATTTACCACACTAGTAAACGCCTATATATTTGTTTTTCAACTGGGATTGCCTAGGGCTTTGGACTCTCTTTGTATCTGGCAAAGGTTGGAATCTCCTTGAAGAACCTTCCTCCCCACTGGCTGGAAGGTGGAGTCGGAAAGAGTTTGGAGAGTCATGTGCTTCTCCATTGACTAATCATTCTATCCCACCTTGTCCAGCTGGCCTAAGAGGGAAAGCAAAAAGATGAGGTTGGCTGGCAAACTGAACTCCTACAATCTGGCCCTATAGGAGTCCACTCTATAGACACAGTAAATGGTGGGTATGTACACAGGACTCTTTCCCTACTGAGTGGGAATGTTTTGTCACTCTATTATTTTTTAACTTATTTCCTATATACCTATCACACTCCTGCATCTTGTTTTCCTGCCTGAAGGACTCCCGTGAGTGTAAGTAATTCCATATTTCTGTGTGTACAGAAGTTGCAGCCTTGTATACCCATCCTGGCTCTTCCCTAGCTGTGGGACTATGGGCAGGTTATCTGAGCTTTTTTGAACTTTAGTTTTCTTACCTGTAAAACGGGGATAATGAAAATCTACTTCAAAGGATTGCTGCATAGGATTAATAATTTATCATAGGTCTACTAACTGTAGCTATTTATTAATACAATTTATAAATACATTCCTTCTGAGCAAATGGACCCCTTGAATGAATTTAAAGAAAGGTTGAGAAGGCCAACCTGATAGACCCCAAACTAACAAATAACTTCCTTAACTTCCTTAAAAAATGCACATCTAGATGTTTATTATTTTGGGTAAGAACTGGGTAAAAAGAGAACATTAAAGGTTATGGGAAGGCTCCCAGGACAAGCTTCCTCAACATTGTATCTTTGCGGGGGGGGGGGGGGCAAGTGAATTG